>NW_014569587.1:674450-678734 GCF_001313835.1 Polistes canadensis
AATTAACGTAACATCATTTAAATATATTATTGAACGGTGTCATATCAAAATACTTTTTTCATTTAATCGTATTTTATTGCCATTATTAAGGCGCAAATTTATATTTATATTATATATATATATTATTATAAATATTATATAAATATTTGTTATAGTCGAGATTGCAATAAGAAAAATAAAGACAGACAAATAGTTTCCTTATATCGAATTAGAAATATACACGAGATTTAATCGAATCGAGAATTTGTTCGATTTTCTTCACATCTTCCGTTTCGTACAATTCAACCTTTTACATTTGGTAGACCGAGATATCCATCGATAGATTATTCCTACGATCGTAGAAATACCTTTCCGTGATGTTCTAATTGCTTCCTTTGAAATCAGAAATCATAGGAGGGGGTTGGGATTGGAGAGGAAAGGGCAGGGAGAGTAGTAGGATCGACTTAACGTCGAAGTTTGTTCGGAACTTCATCCTCCTAGAATCAGCCACAAATCAAGCACCAGGTTTCCTCGTCTATCGAATCAGAGAAATACAACTACCACCATTCGGTGTAACTTAACAACCCCCTGGCCGGCATTATAACTAACGCGTACACTACAAATATATAATCCCTCTATAAATATTAAACAATGTATATATATATTATACACCATTTTACTTGAAGAAAAAGTTATTTATCCAAAAATTAACCCGACTTCATTTAATACAATTTTATACAAAATGTATAAAAAACAAAATAAAATAATAATATTCGAATTAATTTGAGGTATAATATTATAATATAATATACACTATGGTGTGATCGACATAATTATTATTTTATATAAATTATCGAATAACATACAAAACAAAAAAAAAACATTTAAAATACATACATTATATATTACATATTATATTTTCTACGAAGATTAAATATTTCCCCAATTTGTTCTTTTTTTAAAATAATCCACGAACTTTAATAATCTTGAAAAACAACAAAATAATCTCATTTTCTTTTCTCTATCTCTCTCTCTCTCTCTCTCTCTCTCTCTCTCTTATACTCTTGAAACTTTTCGTGTAACTTTAGATCGGTAAATAAATCGAAAAAAAAAAAAAAAAATAAGAAGAGAAAGAGAGAATGAAAATATGTAATAATATAAATAAAAATAAAAGTGTTCACCAATAACTTGTTAGTATTTTCACGAATAATTCTCGGATTATCTTGTTCTCGGGTTTATTCTCGGAAAAAAAAAAATAAAAAAGATATGTCACCCCTTTTTCGACTTTCACCCTCGAAATACGAAGAACAGTGACACATTATTGGTAATCCGTACACGGATCTATATAAGATCCACCGCAACGTGGAAACGTAACGCGTTTTACACGAACGTGGCCTTAATTGGATCCCTGCTTACTGACCTGTCAAGGATACACCTGACGGGTAGGTAGGTAAGTAGATAGATAGATAGATAGATAGATAGATAGATAGATAGGTATAATACCTTGCACGTCGATGACCTTGTATAGTTCTTTCTCACTTTCCCTTCCTCTCCTCCACCACCCTCCCTCTTACTCTTTCTCTTGTAAACACTAAATCGCGTTACTTTTATTAAATTTTACGTCAATTAACTTAACCTTCGTTTTCGAACGCTATTTTTTCCTTCTTTTTATCTTTTTTTTTTTTACGTTTTGACAAAAAATAATATAATACGAAACATATTGCAACGAGTTGTTTGTTCTTTTTTGTTTGTAAAAGAGTAAAAAAATATTATTTTACGTTTAGATCAAAGTTTAAACGTACCTATCCAATGCTTTCAAGCGTAAAATGAGTGGTTGATTTTCGGTAGAATCGGAGATGTCACGACGCGTCCTGTCGCGATGACGTTTCAAGGATATCGTGTCATAAGAAGCTGGCTCGTAGTATCTGATGTATGATCTACGTGTTATCCCTGAAACATATGTTAAGTACCGTTCGATTAATACGGAAAAAAATAAATATATATATATGTACATATATAAAATATATTTACATGCACTTACATGCATACATTTATTACGTGCTACTTAAATAAAAGAAAAATAATTCATGTGTTAGTATTGTATATACACACGCGTTTAATAGATAAACTCGTGATCGGAAATCGCGTGAGAATGCGTCATAATATTCACTGTTCGTTAAACTAAGAATAGAAATATATATATCTTATTGGAATATACTCATTGTCGAAATAATTTTGTCAGTTTCTATTCCTTTTAATAGAAAATAAAAAAAATAAAAAGAAAAATAAATGAGAATACAAAGCTTAATTAATTCAAACGAATGCAAGATTGTTTGATAAGTATATTCCACGCCGTTGAATCAAATTAACGAAATTAGTACGATTATAAGGAAAACAAAAAAAAAAAAAGAAGAATTGGAAAAATAATAATAATAATAATAATAATAAAAAAGAAATATATCATGAAAATAAAATTGGACTATCGTATAATATATAGGATATAGTAAGGACTATCTCGTTATTTCGCAAAGTAATTAAATTACAAAGAAGAATTAAACGGGTATATGGTGGTGGTGTGTTATGTCGTTCATCGAAGGGAACGTTTACTTTCTTTTTCCCTTTTTATTACTATTTCATTCCTTTTTTTTTCTGCAAACGCGCGTTTAAAATGAGAAAAAATATTTAATGAGAGGGATATAATTGAGGTATACGCTTTTTTTTATAAAAACGTACCCCTCGGTCAGTTCGGTATCGTTTTTTTTTTCCCCATTCTTTTGTACAAAATTTTTCGTAATAATGCAATCGACTTGACTTTCGAAGATTTCATAAAAAAAAAAAAAAAATTCTTAGTATAATTTTAATGAGAATAATGAAATAGAAATATGATCTATTAACAAATGCGAATTTCAAGATCACGTAGGTTGTTTAATGCTGGTGAAAACTTTCACTGGTTGTCACGAGCTGACTAAAATATATCATTTCTCGTACTTCTCAAAACTTCTAATTATATTTATAGAGATACTTTCATGTACATATGTATATATATATATATATCTATGTACTTATATACTTGTATACTATGTAAATACGTAAAACGAAAGGAGTACGTCAAAGTAAATAGACTCGTTAGAGTTGAAATGACGATGGGGAGAGAATTTCCGTGTTCCTCTGCACGATGAACAAAATTTTTTTAATTTACTCCACGCCAAAGTACAAGAGAACTTGAAATTGAATTAAATAACTGACCCCCTCGCGCCGTCGAACGAAATATTTCGCAAATAAATTTAAAAGAAGAAAAGAAAAAAAAAAGAAAGATAGAAAAAGATAGAAAAAGTACAATAGAAATATGATAGAAAAATAGAAAAAATATCTTATCGTTGAACGAAAATATACTCTCCGTGTGTATCTATTCTACGAGTGGTAAATAACAAAAAAAAAAAAATAAATAAAATAGCAGGACATAACAGAAATGAAATGCGGGTTGACGAGAAAATACCTTGGACAGGTTGGAAAACGTTACGAACTAGTGTAAATAATACATTTGTTTTTCATTATTCTCGCAAAACTCGTCGAGGCGACGGTCGAGTTAAAATCATGACAATGTGTGTATGTGTATGTGTATATATACACGCGAAGAATAAAAATAAAAAGAAGAGTAAACGGAGGGAGGGAGAGAAAAAAAGGACACAAAAACAAAGTGTAGGAGGTTGGTAGATCGAGGGAAAGGGTTAGGGTAGAAAGAACAGAACAGAACGGGGAAGCCCAGAAGCCTTTTTATGAGCAAAAAAAAGATAAAAGTAATAGCAAGGAGGTGGCACGAGTGTCACTCAAGAATCTCTGCATTACTCGTATCTACGCACAATTAAAGTGCCATTTGGGGTCGCGTCCTATTGTTTGGCTAAGTACCGATCAAGAACAAAAGGAAGTCACGGGGACAAAGGGAAGTGTTGACTATTAAGCGGTTGCTCTCTGTCAGATGCATTTACCACGATTTAACATTGTCAATGCATTTCAGGAAACTTGCGATTTCAATCCAACCGTCGTGCATCATCATTTGCACTTTGAATGAAAAGTATAAGCGAGCAAAAGACACAACACGCACATGCTGTTTCGTTAGAAACGTCTTCCTGTACCAAACGTTAGAAGGATCATTTCATTCTACTTCGATTAATAAATTATAATATATATAATTCAATTATTATTATACGTGTGCATATGTGATATTAAATATAGAACACTATATTCGATTATTTTCTTCTTCTTCTTTCTCCTGTTATAATAATAGCTTTTTTTACTGCTATTTTT
>NW_014569587.1:678747-686560 GCF_001313835.1 Polistes canadensis
TTTTTTTTTTTTTCGTTTGAAAACAATGAAAAGGATCGAACGATAATTGATGTATATTTAAGAATAAATTTCAAAACAAATTTTAAATTAAACCAATCAAGAGAGTTATAATAGTTGGTAAAAAAAAAAAGAATTTCTTTCGATTTTTTAATTTCTTTTCTGTTTTTTTCGAGGTTTTTTCTTCTTCTTCTAATCGATCGTTCCTTTTTTTATATCCTCGAATAGATTACATCAAAAAGCCATCGACCTCTTATTCTTATTCCGCTTAATCTATTTGAAATCATCGTATTTGCATCATTCATACTTATCATCCACGTCGAATCCGAAAACACGAAATTGCTTTTTCGTTCTTTCTTGCACATATTTACTTATATACATATATATATACGTTAGAAACACGCGTGAATAATATATGTGTATATATGCGTATATAAATATTGTTTATTCTCATAACAAATATCTTACATACATACGTATAGAATATTTTGTGGTAAAAAAATATATACACACATACACATACAATTGGAAATGAATATTTGAGAAACTTCTATACTTGAAAATATAAAAGTATAATTACATATACACGTTCTTAGAATTGTTTAGAATAATATTAAAAAGAAAAAGAAGTATACGACACACACACACACATACACAATAAGAGTCTAGACGACGAACTTGAGTTTCACATAGTTCCCTTTATTTTCCAGCATTGATATCGCGAAGCAGCAGTCGATCGTCGAGAGTACCTAAACAGCAACAGCAACAGCAACAACAACAAGAAGAATAAGAATAAGCAGTAGAAGAAGTAGAAGAAGGAAGAGGAAGGAAGAGGAGAAGGATAGAACCGGTTGAAAAAGACGTTCGAGGTGGAAGAAAGGAAAAGGAGAAGGAAGAGGAGGAGGAGGAGGTGGAGGAGGGGGAGGGAATGGAGGAAGAGGAGTGAAGGGGAAAGAAAGAAGAAGGATCGAAAGGTTGAGCGACCCTGAAAGGGGTAGGAGAAGGTGGACGAAGTGGAGGAGGTGAAGAAGACGAAGAAGAAGAAGAAGAGGAAGAAGGGGGGTAAGGTGAAAGAGGAGAAAGAGGAGGAGATGAGCTCGGTGGGTGACTCGACAAGTGCGGTGCTTGGCTGCTCGACGAAAGGCACCAGATAGCGCCATTAAAATAAGAAAATACGAATAAGAGGAAGAATAGTTGCTGGGACGAGAAGAAACGTGCGATGCCTTGCCGTTGTTCCTCCCAGGAAGAGGGGGAAGAGGAAGAGGAAGAAGAAGAAGAAGAAGAGGGAAAGGATGAGGCCCACAACAGGCCCCGTCGTCGTCGTCGACGAAGAAGACGAAGATCTTACTGCTGTTACTTACTCTTCACTTTTCCTCTCGCATTCCTCCTCTCGTCTCTTCCAATCACTGACGGTTTGCCGTTTCATCCTCTGCCGACTCACAAAGGTGAGTTTTAGTGACTCACGCGTGCTTCTTATTTTTTTTTTAAATCTCTTATTATTATTATTATATTTGTAATTAATTAAATTGTGACTATACGCGCGCGTTTAAGTATATTTTTTTTTTTTTTGATTGGGTGTTTTCTTTTCTTTTTTCTAATGATTAGAAAACAATGAGATTATTGTTAGAAACATTCGAATGTTATTATTCTTTAATCATGCAATTGAAAATAATCGTTGACTTTTTGTTATATATATATTGTGTGTGCTTTTTTTTTATATATAATATTTAATTTATATAGATATATAACGTATCGTAAAATAATCGTACAATAAATCGTTCCTAGAAATAGCAATAAAAAAAAGCTATTATATATATATAATAGCTTTTTTTTATTGCTATTTCTAGGAACGATTTATTGTACGATTATTTTACGATACGTTATATATCTATATAAATTAAATATTATATATAAAAAAAAAGCACACACAATATATATATAACAAAAAGTCAACGATTATTTTCAATTGCATGATTAAAGAATAATAACATTCGAATGTTTCTAACAATAATCTCATTGTTTTCTAATCATTAGAAAAAAGAAAAGAAAACACCCAATCAAAAAAAAAAAAAATATACTTAAACGCGCGCGTATAGTCACAATTTAATTAATTACAAATATAATAATAATAATAAGAGATTTAAAAAAAAAATAAGAAGCACGCGTGAGTCACTAAAACTCACCTTTGTGAGTCGGCAGAGGATGAAACGGCAAACCGTCAGTGATTGGAAGAGACGAGAGGAGGAATGCGAGAGGAAAAGTGAAGAGTAAGTAACAGCAGTAAGATCTTCGTCTTCTTCGTCGACGACGACGACGGGGCCTGTTGTGGGCCTCATCCTTTCCMTCTTCTTCTTCTTCTTCTTCCTCTTCCTCTTCCCCCTCTTCCTGGGAGGAACAACGGCAAGGCATCGCACGTTTCTTCTCGTCCCAGCAACTATTCTTCCTCTTATTCGTATTTTCTTATTTTAATGGCGCTATCTGGTGCCTTTCGTCGAGCAGCCAAGCACCGCACTTGTCGAGTCACCCACCGAGCTCATCTCCTCCTCTTTCTCCTCTTTCACCTTACCCCCCTTCTTCCTCTTCTTCTTCTTCTTCGTCTTCTTCACCTCCTCCACTTCGTCCACCTTCTCCTACCCCTTTCAGGGTCGCTCAACCTTTCGATCCTTCTTCTTTCTTTCCCCTTCACTCCTCTTCCTCCATTCCCTCCCCCTCCTCCACCTCCTCCTCCTCCTCTTCCTTCTCCTTTTCCTTTCTTCCACCTCGAACGTCTTTTTCAACCGGTTCTATCCTTCTCCTCTTCCTTCCTCTTCCTTCTTCTACTTCTTCTACTGCTTATTCTTATTCTTCTTGTTGTTGTTGCTGTTGCTGTTGCTGTTTAGGTACTCTCGACGATCGACTGCTGCTTCGCGATATCAATGCTGGAAAATAAAGGGAACTATGTGAAACTCAAGTTCGTCGTCTAGACTCTTATTGTGTATGTGTGTGTGTGTGTCGTATACTTCTTTTTCTTTTTAATATTATTCTAAACAATTCTAAGAACGTGTATATGTAATTATACTTTTATATTTTCAAGTATAGAAGTTTCTCAAATATTCATTTCCAATTGTATGTGTATGTGTGTATATATTTTTTTACCACAAAATATTCTATACGTATGTATGTAAGATATTTGTTATGAGAATAAACAATATTTATATACGCATATATACACATATATTATTCACGCGTGTTTCTAACGTATATATATATGTATATAAGTAAATATGTGCAAGAAAGAACGAAAAAGCAATTTCGTGTTTTCGGATTCGACGTGGATGATAAGTATGAATGATGCAAATACGATGATTTCAAATAGATTAAGCGGAATAAGAATAAGAGGTCGATGGCTTTTTGATGTAATCTATTCGAGGATATAAAAAAAGGAACGATCGATTAGAAGAAGAAGAAAAAACCTCGAAAAAAACAGAAAAGAAATTAAAAAATCGAAAGAAATTCTTTTTTTTTTTACCAACTATTATAACTCTCTTGATTGGTTTAATTTAAAATTTGTTTTGAAATTTATTCTTAAATATACATCAATTATCGTTCGATCCTTTTCATTGTTTTCAAACGAAAAAAAAAAAAAAGAAAGAAAGAGACAGAGACAAAATTTGATATTCACAGACACGTTTGCAGTTAGAAAATACTTAAAAGTAAAATGAGCTGTCGTTTATCGTCCGTAATCGGAACTTTCCACATTGTATATACATAAACGTACCACCTGGAGTAACTCGAAGGATTCAGTGTTGTACCACGGGATGGTAGACCGCATTACTAATATCGTATCTACTTCGATAAACTTCAAAGTGTTCAGAGCAAATTATATCGAGATGTACTTTCTCGAACAAAACTTTCCAAGATAACGATGTTTTCTCTATATCTCGTTGTTGTTGTTGTTGTATTGTGGGGGGCGAGGGTTTGAGTTCCGCGTTCAACAAAAAATTTCAATGTTCCATCACGTAATACAATATATAGATATTATTTTTATAAACAAAAAAAGGTAAAACAATTGATTTAAATTTTTGTCATTTTTCTCTCGACAATTTTATCATCTAAAAGCACGATTTTTCATCGATTTGTATTTTTCATTAATTTGTATAACACTAATGGACAATTTCAAATCGTATTTTTTCGTAGCGTTAGAAATTCATTCTATTAATTAATAATAATCATTTTTTCTTTAATCGTGTTATAATGAAAATGTATTGTAATTGTTTATTCGTTTTCTTTAATCCCATTTTTGTTTCGTGAAATTAATCAATTTAGCATTAGGAATGACTTATACGTATATAATATAATAATGCATGACAAATAAATGAAATTAAAATGAAATCAAATGTAAACCGTTTACCAAGTCTCATAAATAAGAGATATAATACTTGTTGCTTACATTATATATAAATGAATAATGTATTTCGAAGTTAGAAAAATAAAGAATGTATGTTGCGTTTAATAAAATATTTCGTCAATTACTCTTGCAAGTATTATTATTAAAAATGATATCGTTTATAACTCTCATTTGTTCTTTTTCATATAAACGTTGCAGTAAAAAAATACATATAATATATAAAAAAAAAAAAAAACAAAAATAATAAAAGAAAAAGCGTCGCATGCAAACAGAATTGTACTAAGGTAAGGTGGTACACGGTTTATTTCTGTCACGATCGCATAATCGCTGTTGTAAATCTTTTCAACGATATCGCCGACGTGTACGGGTCGGAGTTGAAATGATGTCACGTTAAATAAATTTTATTTTAACTAACGAGTCTCTCTTTAACGTTAAAAATTGTATCTGACATTTCCTAGTGTTGTTTCCTTATTTTTGTCACAATGTAATTACGCACATATACATGTGTGTAATCTGTAAATCGATATCATCTAACACAGGATTAATCTACAATCTAAATTTGCTAGAAATCTGTAACAACGTACATATATATATATATATATATAGAGAGAGAGAGAGATATACATACGTATGTATATTACTCTTTAAGTAAATATATACTGCAGACTATCGTATAATGTGTGTTACTATACATTACGAATTTCTCTAACACCGGCAAAGATATTGCGAAGATAATTTTTTACGGTAATTTATATATCAACGTTTAAAACAAATTAAATTTGTATTAATTGAACATTCAAATTAATATTTATCTGTTATCTCGTATAATCGTTTATTAGTTTTCCTCTTTTGTGATTATTTATATATGTTAATTTTTTTTTTTTTATTATTTATATGTAATACATATATATATATATTAATTATAAATTATCTCAAAGAAAAATTTTCGTACAACGGGAATATATTTAATATTATACAAAAAAAAAAAAAAAGAAAAAAATACATAAGAGAAGATATAAATGTAAGATAAATTTTGTTCTTTTCCATAAGTCGGATGGTGTGCGAATCGTTATTCGAATATTTGACACGCTTTTGTCGTTATCCTTTCCCACATATTAAATGAGAATGGATTCTTACTGCTTCTGTAAGAACAATAGGATAATTAATGTAACCACGGCGTATCCGATTTCTACATTAATTTTCTATTGTGACGGTTCATTCGTATCATGTGGAAGGTGAAAAATCGTGAGAAAAGTAAATAATTATCGATGCCGAAGTTATAAAATAAACGAGACGAATGACGTAGAGGGGAAACGGTTATAATCGGTTGATACCAAGAAAGGATTAATCGAAAGGAAGCATTGGTATATGACTATACCAACTTTGTAATTACACATAAGTGAGAAATAAATCTTTTTCTCTTTCTATCATTTAATATTTTGCAACGTGGTGCAATAACGACGCCATGTCGGTATTTATTTATTTTTTTCCTCGTTTTTCTCTTCTTTTCTTTTTCTTTTTCTTTTTTTTCTGTTCTTCCGTCTTTAATTAAGATCTTTGAAATTCCAATCGAATAACGTCATTGTTGTCCAACTAGTCGGATATTCAAGCACCGTCTCGTTTACCGCAATACTTGAGTATCTCAATGCTGCAACGAACTATGTTCGAATCTCTGGGAATCCGGTATCATCTCACTGTGATTTTCCCGATCAGGGAATGATCGGGAAATACAACAACTATCGTATATTTTCTCACGTGGAAACGAGCTTGCTTCATCTTAAATGGATAATGTGATATCTTTGGAATAAACTTATTCGAATTCCTTTTTCTATCTCCTATTTTTTTATTTCTTTTTATATTCTCAAGAAAAACGTGTGTGTAAGATAAAATAGAATAATAGGATGCGTACGTGAATTAGAAAAATTTAATTTTACAAAATGTACGCGATAGAATAAAATAAAAATATATTTATATTATAATAACACAGAAAATTTTTATATTTTTGAGACGTTTTCATTTAAAAAAAAAAAAAACAAAAATAAATATAATCGAAATGATGAACAATAACAACAACAACAAATATAGAAAATGATTACACGTATTTCAAAAAATTCATATCGAGTATCCGTAAAACTAAAACGATAAAAATGATCGTTCCTCTTTCTCCATTTGATAATACCATAATTCAAGAGCGAATGCACTTGCAGGAAGAGAACTGCTGCTCTATCCCGCTGCTCCACATCGCAAATAATCTACGGGAGACATAATTTTTCGAGGGAACCAGGAAGAAGGATAAATCACGTCGCTCACGAAGTAAAGCACTTCAATAGTAAAGAGAATATAGTCTCTCTCTCTCTCTCTCTCTCTCTCTCTCTCTCTCTTTCTTTCTTTCTTTCTATTTCGTGGCTCTGGTTCATTCACTAAATTGACTAAAAACGAATAATCTACTAGACGAGTATTGTATATCTTTCTTCATTCGTTAGAAAACATGACAGTCGATTATAATAGTTGAGGACTATTGTCTCGTGCGTGCTACTTATGCTCAAGCCGAATTATACATAAAAGAAAACAATAAGAGATATTTTTCTTTAATTTTTGTATAACCCAATTTGTTTTTTTTTTATTTTCAATGTTCTCTAAAAAGAAAAATGAACAAGAATATTATACAAAACTGTCTGAATTAATTTAAACATCAATGATTACACGTTCCCGATACTTTTCACACACAGTCTGCTAGTATTATTAATGTTATATTTAATTTAAATAATAGTAACTACAAAAAAAAAGAAAATATTATATTATTTTTATATGTAAAAATTAATTTAAATAAACAAATATAAATAATTACAAAATATTACATTGTAATTGTATTTTAACAAAAATAATTGTATAGAAATAAAATAAAATAAAATAAAATAAAATAGTTTGGAATAGAAATGTATTTATATAAGCGTGTGATTTTAAAGTTACATGACTATAAAGAGTTAAGATCAAGAGTTATCTACGACTTCCAACAACGAGGATTACACATTTGCTGCATTTGCATATACGAACGAGAACGAGATATCGATCTGTTACGAATTTTTTATTTTTTTATTTTTTTCTCCCTCCCCCCCCCCTTTCTTTCGTTTCGCGGGCGTTTATTTTTTGTATTTTTTAATATTTTTATTTTTGATCTATTTTGTTTCCATCTAGCAGGAATTAAGACCCCGACGAGTAATGAATTTTTATTGGCATCGAGACCTGATTCAAGAGAAACCTCTCGAGTTATCTCTTTTAAAAATCTAACGAGAATATTCTAATTGAAGAAAAAGAATTTATTTGATCAACGAACACACAAACGAATTACTGTAATAATAATAATAATAATAATAATAAAATGAAATTTGATGAATCGAACGTGTTTGCATGAAATTAAAATATAAATAA
>NW_014569587.1:686680-697997 GCF_001313835.1 Polistes canadensis
ATAAGAACGTATTAATTAATATTTAAATATTAAAATATATATATATATATATATATATAAAATACGAGAGAGTAATAGTCGGAATAAATTTGTCGAAATGCTGCGTAATGCTACGAGAAATATTATAACGAGGATATAGCAGCATTGTTTACATTGTTAAATTTATGATCACAATGACACGAAATGAAAACAAAATATAAAAAATATGAATAAAGAAAAATGAATAATAATAGATTATATTATATGTATAAGTAAGCGCGCGCGCGTATTATACATTGCAGGTTTACGTTGACGATAATAATAATCGGATAAGGGATTGCAAATGTGAAGATACACGTATAATACCTAATGCGTGTATGAAAAATTGTTGTTGAAATAAAATCGTAGGATAGAAAGAAGAACAAACAAAAAAAATGGTTAAAAAAAAACAAAAAGAAATATTTATATATATATAAACGAGTGGTGTGTACAATGGTGGTAGTAATGCTATCTCTCTTTCTCTCTTTATTTCTCGCTATAATCTCGGCAGGTAAAAATACGTCCATGAATTTAAAATAAATCCAAAAATCAGTGCACTAACGATCCAATTATGGTGGGGGCAGTATTTATAAAGTCGGCAATTTTTTATCCAGAGGTACCTCGTTTAGACAGAATGACGGGAAATAGAAAGAAACTAGACAAAGAGAAAACTCATTAGATTGTAGAAGCATGACAAATATTGAACGAGAAATAGTTTAACAGATTACGAACATTTTCCTTTATTCAATAAATATTTTCGATTTATAACTTAATGTTCTTATTATTATTATTATTATACTACGTAATCGCTTTCGCTAGTTGCAAAAGATGCATATTAAAGGTATTCTCCTATTTCTAAAGTCTTGTACTATATATACACATATATATATACATATATACACACACATTTACTCTATCTATCTTTTCTCTTGCGAAATGTAATTTCGTAGACGCGATCAAAGAAAAGGAGATTGAAACAAACAAACAAACAAAATAAATTGCCATAAAAATATGTGAAACGTTAAGAATTTAAGAATATACTGGAGGGGGGGGGAGTAGGAAGGGAGAAAAGAAGAAAAAGGAAATAATTTAATTTAAAAGAAAAAAAATGTTAGATTAAATAATAATGTATAAGTAAAATGTGTGTGTGTGTGTGTATAGTGTATTGAAACAGTTACATGTGGACATTATTCAAAGAAAATCGAAAATGATCGAGAATAATATATCTCGAACGTGTCTGAACATGTCTCAGCGTGTCGCGTATCAGTAAACGGAATAGGTGAAAGCTTGCTGGAACAAAAGTAATTCATGGAAGTAAGAAGAATCGTTGCGGAGTTAGGTAACGAGTCGGCATTAAAGTCACCGATAATGACCGTAGTGTCGAGATGCAAAGCTGCCAGTAAAAAAGTCATTCAGTTGGAATCTTTCGTAAAGAACTTTCGTTTAAATGGCCAACCTTAGATTTGCATCTTCCTAAATGTATGTATTTACACGTTCGTTTGCATACAAATACATAGAAATACATAGAAATATATATATAAATTTATATAATTGTATCTACATATATAATATATATATAAAATTGTCTACATGATATCCAATCCGATTAACAAAGACCGTAGTACGTATATATTATACATAGCAACGATATGAAGTGGTTTTTTTTTTTTTACGATATTGCAATGGAATACGCGAATGAATATTGCAAAAGAACTATAGAGAAAACTCGTCGGGGGAAAAACGAATAAACGAGGGAAACGTTTAAACGACACGAGATTTTTGAAGGTCTGGGAATAATAGAGAGGAAAAATGATGGAGACTGCGCGCGAAAGAGACGCGAATGAAAAGGGGATGAGATGGGAGAGACGGATATGTTCAAAGTAAGAAAGACAGGAGGATGAGAAGGTGGAAAAGAAAGAGGAGGAGGAGGAGGAGGAAAAAGGTAAGAATAAAAAAGGGGACCGGACACACATGTACATATATGTATAGGTATATAATACAAGATATTACTTATGTAGTTACACGAAACATGTACCGCGCGTGCTTGCCGATTCTCGCGTTTCTCTCTCTCTCTTTCTTTCTTTTGCTATCGTACACTTACCAAGGTGTAGCAGCAGCAGCAGCAGTAACAGCAATAGCACCGACGGCAACTTCGGAGAACGAAACCAGAATTGCCACAAGCGTCCTTTCCTTCCTTCTTGATACTGGACTCTCTCAACTCGTTCATAGGGCGGAGCGTTCCTCGCGTACAGTGCGTTCGCTCAGATATGAATCGCGCGCACCATTACGTGTCACAGGAGCGGCCCTCCGAATGCGTGTGTGATGGCTCTCCCTCGTGAAAACGAGGAGAGAAACAAAGAAACCGGGGAACTGGAAAGGAGTGAGATAGACCGAGCGATATATCTAAGGTGTATGGGTAGAGGGTGAATATGAGTGAGTACGAGCGAGACCGAGAACGACGTGTGCAAGAACGAGAGAGAGATGAAGAAATAAATAGGGAGAAAGAAATATCAAAAACACAAGGATGCGAACGGGAACGCGTTCCGCGTCGAACTGACGAGCCGCTCGTGACTCGCGTGAAGATACCGAGGACAACGACTTCCCCCACCACTCACTGCCTTCGACCCAGCTGTGCACTTTCTCCCCCACTCCTAACTATGTCTCTTCACCGCACGCACCGGTACTGCGCTTCATCCGTCTTCCCTCACCATTCCTACAATCGGCCGGCCACCCCACTCTGATATCGCCACCCCTCAGACGAGCTTATTCGACCCTCCTGTCTTTAACGAGCCTTCCTCTTCTATTTCACCCTACCTCTTTTTATCTTTTTATCTCTTTCTCTTCCCTTTGGTCATCTCTTTGTCAGCTACTCAACGCTCTTTGACCACTACCCCTCGCAAGTTAAGTTTACTCTCTTTCTCTTTCTCCTCCTCCTCCTCCTCCTACTCCTTCACCTCCGAGAAGGAAATTCCTATGGAGAGGGTTGCTTCATTTTCTTTCTGTCTATATACCTTACCTTCTTTCTCTTTCTCCAACATTTTTTTCACCTTTTCTTCTTCCTCTTATTTACTAGTATTCGATCGTATTCCTTTCCAACGCCATTCCTTCGGAAGTTCGATACGTTAAATTTTGTTCGATTAACCGTACTGTGGTTGGTGAATCTCTCCATGTTACGAAAGGACAGGAATATTTTTTGAAAAGAATATTTTTCTGGATTCGTCTAAATAACAAATAAAACATTTTCGACATTATTGTGATACAAAAAACAATATTTTCAGAGTTTTTAAATAACGCATTTTTGTGTGTTTATCAAGTGATTTTGATTTTTTTTATATACGTACCTATTAATATTATTTTTGTAGCAATTATTTTAAGTGTGATACAAATGTTAGATTCAATATATGATTTGTTGTGGATAGAAATAAAATAAGAAAAGTGAAATGTCCTGATGTACTTGTGCGATCTATTAACAAATCATTAACGAATTGAAAATAATACAAAACAGTGATACATTGTAGCCAATCAAATAAAATATAAATGAATAAAATATAATTCTTACTGCCAACACAGTTGAAACCTTGGTTGAAACTATTTGTTAATTCCTTCATCGATACGAAAAGGGGATTCGTTCTTTCGGAGGCTGTTCATTGGCCAATTGAAAAATATTCTCTGTTTTCATTGGCTGCAACATGAAGGAATTTATGTTGTTCTATCAATGTTACAAATTTTACCGCCAAATATAATTAATATTTTAACGCAAAATTAAAATATAATTATATTATATTTATCCCCTTTTTTTTCCTTATGTTGTTAAAATAAGAAATATATATAATTATTGTAGAGTTAATACCGTATCCGAAGTTTTAAGGTTAGATCAGATTGTTATGTCAAATTTATTGAGGTCACATTCTTGACAGGTGTCTGTAAAGATCAGTGGTTATTAAAAAAACAGTTTACTATGGTAATTACAAATATAAATTCCATACTATAACTAAAGAAAATGTAACAAAATTTACATATATATTTTTGATATCTTTTATTTCAGGCTCGTTACTTTCGAGAGGAAGATATTGATGGTATGTTCTTTGCATTTGATATTTTTACATTATTTATTGTATGTTAAAAATATGCTGTTTATATGTACATTATTTATACATATATTTATATATATATTTGTATATATATTATATTTAATATCTTGACATAAATGCTTATTTAATAATCCTGGCTTGTCTAATTACAGAATTCAGGGAATGTTTTTACTTATTTGCCCGCAATGGTCATATTCGTACCTTAGATGAATTGACCATCATTATGAGATCATTAGGCCTCAGTCCAACAATTGCAGAATTAAATAAATATCTTAAAGATAAAGGTTGGCTATTCCAATTATTTTTTCTTCTTTTTTATAATCAACGATTTTCATGTGTGACAAAGTATTAAATTTTCTTTTTATATACCTTAGGTGGAAAAATGTCATTCGCTGATTTTCTAGAAGCTATGCATTTACAAACAAGAGCGGAAGATCTTCCAAAAGAAGTAATAGAAGCTTTCCAAGCTGCGGATACTGCCCATACAGGTACTATACCTGCACGACAATTGGCTCACATGCTTCTTCACTGGGGAGAAAAATTAAGTAATAAAGAAGGTAAGTTTTTGCTAAGAAAAAATGTTTTGAGAATATATTCACTTACCAAAATTTTGATGCGAGTATTCTTTGCACCAAAGTTGAACAAATCTTTCGAGAAGCCAATGTATCCATCAACGGTAATGTCAAATATGAAGATTTTGTAAAAATTGCCTGTGCACCAGTACCTGACTACTATTAAATATTAATATTTGGATTATAAATCTTTTATATATATTCTGTTTGAAGGTATTTATTACTATTATAACTTGTAACATTTTTATATAACAATATACTTCTTAAAAGAACCTTTTCTAGGCTTAATATTGTCTAACTTCAATATCCTATATTTTTCATAAGGATTTAGACTAAAAAGTAAATATTGCTTAAAGCAAACCATTACTTTGAAATTAAATAAATTAGTACAAAATATTATACCTTATTATTATTACTTACTCAATTATCGATTGAATTATGCAGCTGAGATAAATGTTCGTATACAATATTTGATATATAATATTTACAATGACATCTATCTTTAACAAGTAAACTTATGATTATTAAATTCCATAGTGTAAAAAAGTATAGCAAAACATGTTTTTAATATTAGCCGCACGAAGAAAAAAAAAACATCACAATCGAGCCATACAATAAGTTTCGAAGTCTTTCTTGCTTTCTAAATTACTGTATATCGTTCTAATACTTTAATATGTTGCATAGTACGATTAAATGTAATCAATATAGAGAGCAATCGTAATTTGACGTTTTATAGAAAAATTGACTTTGATAGAATGTCAAATCATTTTTAAGATTAGTCATAGTTTTTATTTTGTGAAGTAGGAGGTGGCGAACCGTATAAAATAACGGCTGTGCTAACGATAGTCATTAAAAAGAAAATACCTAATAATATACGATCGCTAACTAAAGCGATTTGTTTCCATTCCAATTCCGTTCTTTCTTTTTTATCTTGTTCTGCTAAACGCCTCTCGTTTCTCTCAATAGTGGCATGCACTCTTGCCAAAATGCGAGTCCATTGAATTTCCAGATTAGAATCTTTTCCGAATTCTAAAATCATCAAACACGATAATACGATTATATACATCTAAAGAGGATTTAAAACTTCAAAAGAAATGAAAAAATTTACCAAGATTAGGACTGCTACTGTTACTATCCTGCTTTCTCTTAACGTGCTTAGGTGACGTCATTTGTTGATGAGGTAAATCAGTTTTACAATGTAATGGACAACTATTTACCTTTCTCGTTGATTCTGCAGATTCCTAATACAATTGTGACGATTTTGTAAATCCAATGAAGTTGTTTTCTTTTTATTTATTTATGTTTTTTCTTTTTTTTTTTTTTTAAGGTAAAAATATTTTAACGTTATGTAAATATGTATAAATACGTATATACGAAAATTTATATACGTAAAAAATATATTATATTCAATAAAAACTTAGTCACATTACCGACTTATTCTCTTCTTGAAAATTAAGAAACACTATTCTTGCCAGCTTGTGTAGAACTAACGATCTCACAACTTCGGGTACTCTCGTGCCACGATGATGTAAATTCAAAGTCAATACCGCTAATCCTGACGCGAACGACACGAGACAAATGCTTACTCCATAATAGAGACCTAAATAAGAAAAGCAAAGTATATAATGACGTTATTAAACACATATGCACATACGTGTATACATATATATATATATATATATTACTTAAATTATTAGTTACAAAGTAATATTGTTTTTTTTTTCTTTTACAATCTCACTCACAATCAGTGACACATCCTATCAAAACTAAAAGGATTATATTTTTAAAGAAAAAAAAAACAAAGATAAACATTCCGTTTTTTTTACTTTGATTCAGTTAAAACTTTAAATAGAAATAGAGGCTGCAGGGTATCGATAGAATTGTCATTATTTATTGTTTCAATATAAACGCCGTCCCAGTTGGTTTCCTCTGGTTCCACGCCAACGCATTCGAAACGTCACTGTACAAGCAGGGATTCTCAGTAATCATATTATTGGGAATGATCTTGATTGGCTTCTAGATTATTTCATATACACAATTTTAAATTACTTTATACGATATTATGCACATATATATAGAGTATCCCAAAAAGTGGCTTTACCGAATCAAACAATTGTAAATTTATTATTCAATGAAATCTCCATGTATACGATATTCTTGTTTCATAAAAATACTTTGGGATTTTCTTTTTCTCGGTATAAAGCGACTTTTGGGATATCCTGTAAATATACAGTACCGTTAAAATGAATTATTCAAACGATAGAAAATTGTATTGAAATTTTGTCGAGTTATTATTTCGTATGCAAAGCTTAGTTACCCCGTGTGATAATAAAATATTTTTGTGTTTTTTTTTTAAATAGAGTAATAATATAAAATTAATATAATATATATATATATATATATACTGACTGATCAATGGTGTTTTTTCCGTTGGTGGAAGAGTTTCACGTATTGTCATTAGAAAGACAGTCATCGAAAGAAGAGCCGAGATCCCAAGAGTGACTTTTTCTCCAGATTCCGAAGGTACATAGAATACCAGTAGAGCTGCACAAACATAAGACGAGTGATAAAAACTTTTGCTCCCGTGGCATTTTAACTGTGGAATATCGAATGAAAGGTTTTAGACGAATCCGCCTCTAACTTTAAAGATAAAAATCTTTTATGGGTAAAGGTGCAAAACGAAGTGAAAAAAAATAAAAAGAAATCTTTCGTTTCCTTTCCTTTAATTTTTTTCTTCTTCAAATTTTTCCTCTACAAAAATGTCCTCTATAAATTAGTCGAGTTGGAAATAATATTCGTTAATTGATAAAACAAATAATCGTAATAATAAAATAAAAATAATATATGATACAATTGAATAAATTAATATCGAACAATTCGATTGAGATAGATTTACAACGTACATATAAGCAATTTGTTTTATTTTATCTGAAATATTTTAAATTACGCGGAATAAAAAAGAAATGTACAAAACGTAATAAAAAAAAAAAAAAAAAAAAAAAAAAAAAATAAAAAAAAAAAAAAAAAAAAAAAAACAAATAGAACGTTTCGAAATAAATTATCCTCGCGTGGAAGAGAGACTTTAGGATAGTAAAAGACAAAAAAAAGAAAAGAAAAAGGAACAAAATATACAATATATCATTGTCATAACTCACCGATACCGTTGATAAGTATGCAAGGTAGGATAAGATTGAAGACATAAAACATGGATCGTCTTCTTAAGCGGATCTCATAAGTGATATCCGGGTAAGGTTCTGTACAACAAGAATAATATTCGACGTTTCGTCTGGCAGAAAAATCGACGAGATCGAATTCACCGTTTGCTTGATAATTACTTATGTCACCTTTTTTACTCTGTTCCTCTAATTCGATCTAAAACAAAAAAAGAAAAAAAAACAAAGAAGACAGAAAAGAAACATTAGTTTAAATAGTACTAAAAAAAAAAAAAAGAAGTAAAAGGATTAAAATTTATACCTTGGGTGGTTAATCTCTAGAGTTCGCTTTTTCAATCTTCATTTTTTTTTTAGTACTTTTTTTTTCCTTCACGTCCCCCCTCCCACTCCCGCCCCCCGCCCTCCGTTTAAATCTAATTATTAATTCGATCACACTTTGCCGTTAACGGGGGACCAGAGAATTATGCGTCGTGAAAAATGGCTTCAATTGAAGAAGATTGGAAAGTAGGATAGGAAAAGAAGAAGAAGAAGAAGAAGCAGTAGGGGGGGGGAGATGGTGGAAGAGGGTAAAGGAAAAGATGAGTTAAAAAGAGAGAGAGAGAAGGATAGTGGGGTGAAAAGAGGGGGGGGGGAGGAAGAGAGACCTCACCAATTGAGGAGGGAGTAAATCTGGGCTCGCATTGAATTCTTCTTCCATACAGGATTAAGCCCTTCGATCTGCCCGGAACCCTTTTCGACGACGTGCCGAACTAACATTTTCGATTTGCTCCTCTCAAATGATTTACCCGATCGTCCAGACATCGATCGAACCAACATTCATAGTTAACAAACTATACACAACACAAATGGGGTGTACTCATGTTTTTAAATCTGTTATATATATATATATATATATATATGATATACTTTAATTTAATATTAAATATATCAATTATGGGATTTGTGTGTGTCATTTTTAAAAGAAGTATCTTTCGAAGTATGATATTAATTTTTTTTTTTTTTCACGATATAAATGAAATATTTTTCTTTGTGTGTGTGTGTGTGTGTGTTTTTTTTTAATCGTTGTTACTAAATTATTATGATATGAGAAGAGAGGATAGGATAGAAATAGTTGAAGTAAAATTGACCCGTTTTAACAAACTAGTAAAAACTTTACATGCTGTTAAATTATACAATAGGTTCTTTGTCCTATGTAAGTTCTTTAACGACTATGTTGATTTTCCTTCGGAAAACTGTTAGTCAAAGTAAATTGAGAGTTTGCAAATGTAATTTAAGCTAACAAGATTGTGTTCCTTGATGATAAGATAAAAACATAGTATAGTCTTAAAGCTATTTAACAGTTATGTTAAAATATATATATATATATATATAAAGATCTATTTGTTCTTTTCTAATCGAATTTCAAGATCTACAGATCGCAGAAACCGTCTAGAAACGCAATGTGGATTTTTAAATACAAGATCGTAAATATTAACAACCCTTTTTTGGCAAGCTTCTTTTCCATGCATGATTAAAGTTAATTGCTCGGAAAAAAATCTGCAGGGACTGGACTCTACGTTCACGAATTTTTCTTCTCTTTCTTTCCTATCTTTATTCTCTCTCTCTCTTTTTCTTTTTTTTTTTTTCCTTGTTCCGTCGAACAATAAGTCGCTAAAGATGGTAGAAATTCACGGAAGAAATATTCCCAGCGTATTTCTTTGTTAAATAGTAATTCAACATTTTTCACAAATAAAACTAATACAATTTTATTTGATGCAGATTAAAATTAAAACGCCTTATACAATTTTTTATTTCTTTCTTTCTTTCGTTAATAAAGAAAAAAAAAAGAAACAAAATAGAAAGAAATTATTTCAAACATTACCAAAGCTGATAATTACGAAAATGTAGTAATAAGTCGAAGATAAATGAAAATTTGTGTATAATTAGAATAATATTCAATTGAAACGTATGTAAGAGCCAGTAATTATGTGAATAATCGAATAAGTTAAAAATCATATAAACAAAAGTCAGGTTCTTTACAAAATTTTTGTATTATTAAATTCGTTGATTATATTATAAAATATCTAAATAATATACCTGATATCCATCGTAAGTCCAAGATGCCCACTTCAATGCACACCTTTGCTCGTCGAAGGGAAAAAATTCAACATCGATATCGCAACTGCTACGAAAAATACCATGACTCAACCATACTACTTCCCCTGTATGATTGACAATCACATTTGTATTTATAATCGCTGAACTATACTGCGGATCTGCGCTGTACAAAAAAATATTTAATAATATATAGTTTTAAATTTCTCAGCGTGTTAAATCGTCCTTTCCTTTTTTGTTATTATTTTAATTTTATTATTATACATGTGTATCTTTTTCCTATCGTAACATACTTTACGATATTTCAAATTCGAATCAATTAAATATCACCATTCAAATAAATAGAAAAAGAAAAACAAATCTAAACATCTGCTTACTTGTTATAGAGTATAGTATCAGGCCTCCAAACACGATTGTATGGGACACGAATTACTTGAATTCCTGCAAATTCTGAGGTGTTCCATTTCAAATGGTGATCGGTCCAGACTTGTGTGACCCAACAATTGGTCGTTAATATTTGATTTTTTTCATCCTACCAATCGAAAAGATAAATTTTCATTACCGATTATCATTTATATATTTTTATACTATATATTCATAGTATATTAACCAGTTAATTGTATTTGACGACTAAGAAATAGATTATAATTCTTATTTCATTTTTTTTTTCTAATTGTCAAATTAAAAAGAATATTCACACGAGGATGATGAGATAAAAAATAAAATCTGATTAATATTTAATTAAAGTTTCGTTATATTAATTTGTCAATGTATTTTTATGTTAATTATTATAAATATATAAATAGCGTAGGTAGTAATATCATACCCACTACTCAACTCTTATATTTATGCATGTAAGTATATAGATATTCATTGTTCAGAGAATTTTCATGGTTGATCACTTACCACATCGATGATATGATGAAGAGCAAGACCAAAGACAACGGTCAAAGGTTCGGAGGAATTTTTAGCTGGTCTTACAGCAGCATCGTATCCATCCAACAAATGTTTTGTCAATTTGTATTCGTTTTCATCACAAAAACCTGAAACATTAGATCCAAATGTATTACAATTCGCTTTAATTAATTTAAATATAATAATATATTGTATATGTGTAAAAATACATTATACAGCAAAGCATTTTAAAAAGTTAGCAGCATCAAATATTAAGTAATTGTAAATTAAAATGTAATTCTTTGTATATATATATATAAAAAAAAGAAACAGGTACATTAATCTCATTAGCGTGCAATCTAATTTTCCATTTAATAAATGATTAATTAAATGACTATCACAGATTCGTTGTTAATTAATTTTCTTCGTGATTAAATGATCAATAATTGTTTCAATTGATTTTAATTAAATACTT
>NW_014569587.1:698275-846085 GCF_001313835.1 Polistes canadensis
TTATTATATTATTATTATTATTTAATTCAATTATGAGATAATCAACTGTTGAAACGTATATTTATGTGTATAACAGCTGATCAACAAGAATAAGTGTTAAGTATAGATAAAAATCATGGAATTATTTTAATATAATGAAATTAAATAAAACTCTGTTATAGAATTATACAGATTATATTTTCTACGCGTGTATATACACACGTAGTAGGATAAAAATCTCTGACATGATATTGAAGAACCGACAGAGAAGTATCGTTTGAAAAAAAAAAAAATGACGGACACAGTCGAAGGGAGGAACATCGGTCGTATCCACAGCGAAATATTTTTACGTTAGAGACGTCCTTCGAATGTGATAGATGTTTCTCGCATCGATTCGCGCGACAAATTGCATTTCGTGAAATACATATAGGTGGTATATATGTATATAGATAGATAGATAGATGTATTATGTATCGTAGCAAAGAAAAACAAAAAAAAAAGAAAAAAATAAAGTAAAATAAAGTAAGTTCGATCAATTATATTTGTTAAATGTGTACTTTACATTTTATTAAATATATACAGGTACGTATACGTGTATATATAATACATAAGCGTGTATAGGTATGCTACATATTGTAACAACACAAAATAAATTCTATCTCAGTTGTATATTTTGAAATATCTTTTCATTATGTTCTATCAATATTATTTTCAAAGATGTAGAATTACCATTCGTTTAATCACGAAAGATTCAAAATTACTTATAAAAAAAACTCTTCTTCCTTTTTCTCATCCTCATTTTGAAAAATATATGATTATCGTTTTGTTTTATATATTATCATATCCAATTAACGAGAAATCTGATAACCAATAAGCGAGAGGTTATAATAAATGTCTCGATTACGGAATTCTTGCAAATAATAACATGAATTTATGGCAGACATAAAGCCAATTCTTTATTGTTATTATCATTACATTTTTTTTTTCTTTTTTCTTTCGTATAGATATATTTTAACACGATATTATTAAATTTTTGATTTATTAATCATTATTATCATTAATTATTCATTCAAATGATCTATTATCATTATTATTATTATTATTATTACGGTAGAGAATACGAGAAATTTTCGATAATACTTTACGTGTAATAATAGCCCGTTGTTTCTGATCCTTTGGGAGAAAGTAATAGAAGAAAAAAAAAAGAAAAAGAAGAAATAAAAAATGAGAAGAAACAGCAAAGATAATGTAACGAGATAAAAAAAAAAGAAAAAACAAATGAAAAATATCGTCGAATAACTTTTAACAAACGATCGTACATCAATCTTATTCTGATTACACAAATTGTCTGATAAAAATGATCTCGTTGTAGAAAAATAAAAAAAACGTTTGAAAATGCTGATGCATACAGTACAATTATTCCTAATTTACCGTATAAATTTCCAAAACTATCGACATATAGAAATAATAAAATACCTATCGTTTTAGTTACGAACGATTCTATCGACTCTATTCGACAAATAGAAAATCGATGTGGGAGATTGGAAATCGAATAAATGAACGCTACAATTTGAACGAAAATTCTTCAATTATTTGACGGAGAAGGTGGAGAAGGGACAGAAGAATGAAGAGTAGTGGGCAGAGAAATTTATGGAACACGAAACTCATTTACAACTCGATCGAATGCGATAATATTCTTGCAGGAAATCCTGTCGAGTTGAACGTTCGAATTTAACAGGCACAGTAAGTAGAAATGAGCTTTAATCGGAGATCGAACTTGTCTTAATCGATCTTGTTACACAAAATAATTCTCGATATTCGAAAACTTTAGATTAACAATGAAAGAGAGATATCATTTAATTTTAAACAAAATTATTATTTCATTTTTTTCAAAGTAAAATTATAATTCCAATAATTATATTCTATATATAGATATATTATATTGAATCTATAAATAGTGATATAGAACGTAAATATATTACGTTCTATAAAGATATATGTCTATATAAAAAAAAAAATTATCAAAAGTTACTGTAAAGATTTAAATATCCCGCCTGAAATGAAATTGATCACGGTGTCACGTGATTTCGTGCGTAAAACGCGCCATTTTCAAGATTACACAATACATAAATTATTACGAGAAATATTATACCGATATGAAAATGGTTTTTATTTTTTTCTTTCGTTTTTCTTTTTTTTTTTTTTCTTTTTTGGCCTTTAAGTCAGAACCAGCGAAAATCCGCATTACTTTGTTCTAATTTTTTACGAGTCTCTTTTGAAACGTTATTTAGAGTACAATAAAAGTTTCAAGCTAAAAAAAATATGAAGCTTCGTCAATATGGGAGTTCTAAATGAGCGTTCATGAAAAACACAGAAAGAGTCTTTCGAATGAAAGCTCGTCGAAAGTATGATTATAACAAAGAGATTTCACCGAATCGAATAATTCACTTCGATTCATTCGAAATTGACGAATATTTTTTTTTCTAACTTTTTTGTAAGTCCTCTTATGACACTTGAATGCGCCAAAAATTACGATAGTGGATTCATACAAAAGTGAAAATATTTCTGATATATTTAATTGTAAAATATAAAGATAAATCATAAAATCAATGTTATACAATTTTTTTATTTCGTTCATTGTTGAACAAATATACGTTTATAATCCTGATTCATATCGTTTATTGTTCATTTAATGAATTTCCATTTGAATTCAACCATCTCATTTCTCTGAAATCTCTTATCCAATATATAAGGATACATATAAAAGATAATGTTGGAAATGTAAGCTCTGTGAGGGAAAAATTGTATTTCCAGCTGTACTATTTTATCTTATATTTTATAGAAAGGAAATGTACATATAATACAGAAAATGATGCAACTCGTTCGATGTTTCAAGCATGAAATCAAAATGACTATTTATCGAGTACGATATTAACTCACATTGTTGACCAATTGATACATATATATATAAAGGAAATAATGCGTTTCGCAAAATTCAATATATTAATAATTAATTTATAAGTATTAATGAAAGGTTATTCAAATATTTAGAATTTTAGCAAATTGATAATATTCTATCATTAAACAAACAATATATCCATTGCAATAAATAATACTATAACAATGGATTATAAACAATTGTAAATTTACTTCGACAATTAGAAATATTCTATACATGCGTAATCTGAAATATACACGTTATTGGTCAACATTGTATTAAAAAGTGATATATGATAGGAAGATTAAAGAGAACGATCAAATTTATTACCGAAATATATTATATTTACAGTGTCCCAAAAATTGTTTTATCAAACTAAAAAATTAGAAATTTCTTTTTTGCAGATATTTCGAATGACGACATAGTAAATCAATACGTTTTTTTAACAACACTATAACTACAGATTTATATATATATATATAATAATAATATTATAATCATTTTTTTTTTATATATATTATCTTAAAATGAAAAAATCAAATAATTGTAATTTTATTTAAAAAATCAATATTGTTCTTTTGTTGGTTTATTCTTTTTTTTGTTCCGATAAAAACGAATTTCGGTAATAATTGAAAAAAAGAAATGATCGAACGGATAGATATATAATATGGTATATGAAAAAAACATTAAAGAAAGATTATGCTCTATTTCGTAATCTTATTTGAATTTGAACGCGTTCAAAAAGTTCTGATCGAAAATATATCGATCATAGTTAAAATCTACTCAAAGATTTATAAATTCGTAAAAACGTGTGTTACGTTACCACACCGCCGCCGCCGCCGCACATGTTTCAAATGAAAAAGAAACAACCGGAGTGGAAGGGGAATAAAAAAGAAAAGAAAATTAAAAAAAAAAGAATTCGTCGTGGAAAATATTTCAAGGAAAATCCTTGACCCCGGTCGATCGAAACGTCTATATTCGTGAAAATTTGAAAGGAGAGAGACACGGTCGGTAAATTAGCTGATCCTACGAAGCGCGAGGATCCTTTCCAACTTTATATATGTTATAACCTAAATTAAAAAGTTAGGTTAAACTAGACGTACAAACGACTTTTATATTTCGTTGAAATATATAAAACGAATGAAACGTTCAAGGAAAAGTTAATATCGATGACTTAAGTTTCGCGTAAAAATCATTTTCTTTTAGTTTCTGTCATTGAAAAATTTGAATATTTTCTAATCAAAGCTCGAAATTTTTCATTGGTTGATACAAACGTACGACTTGTTTTTAAGAGAAGTACAAAAACAAACAAACAAACAAACAAAATAAAATATAGTATAATTTGTAAAGAAATTGAAAAAGATCAATGTCGAGATGATTAAAGAGTGTAAGTTAAAACTTACCATTCTTAAAAATAACCGCCAAAATTCCGTAGCGAAGGAAAAGGACGAGATAAGGCGACATGGAATCGCGAAGGACGACTTAACCGCGAGACCGCCCGTCTTTCACTGATATCCGGTAGTTGAAAACCACGGTGCAATTTCGCCCCTGAATCCCGCGTTACCCCTACCGTCCTTCCTTTCAAAAGGAAATTCGCGCAGGCGTTTCAAAACAATACAGATATAGGAACGTTTTAATGATAAATAGTCCTACGAGAACAAAATAATTGAGAATAAGATGAGAGAAGATAAATAAGAAATTAATAAAGATATTAAAATTAATTATAAAATTATTCATATAAACGAAACGGACAAAAATAATTTTTATATACTCATTAAATATTATTTAAAATATAATTAATAATTCGTATATAATTTGTTATCTATTACTTACTTATTTTTACGAAATTGCCGAAAAGAGCGGGAAACACAATCGGCGGCCGCCATGATGAGATTTATAATACTATCGATCGTAACATTTGATTGGCTAATTGCGATTATTGAAATTACCATGATCCAATTGGGTCGATCAAAACGAATATCGAAATGTTAAATAGATTTAAAGTAGACGAAGTTATTATTCATCGATTTTGCGTTATGAAATTATTTATTCGATCGTATTCTTTACTTTGTTAGATTTTTCAAAAAACTGAATGTTTCTTTCTTTAGAAAATGTTCTTGTAACTGAAAATATACAAATGAATATTCAAGTCTTCAGGCGTGTGTTAAATACGAACGTAATTATGTATTTACATACATACGGATGCTGGAATTATTCAAGATGGCGATATTTTAATCTCGATTATGCAATTCAAAGCATCGAGGTGTTAAAAAAAAAATGAAAGAAAAAGGATAACTCACGAGGATTTTACGTCGTAATTGGAACGCGAATTAAATTATGTATTATATATTTAAATCGTGAGACCGCTAATTCGAAACTTTCTTTGTTAAAGAAAAAAATCTTTAATTTTATTCTAACACACAAATTTTAAAAAATGAGATAAATCAAAATGTAATTAGAATTATTTCGTGGGACTACTTTTAAAAATGTTCAAACGAAACTTCTCATATAATAGAATTATAAATTTCTTTCGAGAAAAAAATATTTAAAAAAGCCTTATATATTAGTTAAATCGAAACTGGAAAAAACCAAATTTAATGATTATTTCTTTGCTATAATTTAAATTTAAACCGATTTATTTTTATCGGTATTATTTTGATTGCATTAATATGAGTTATAAAAATATTAACCTTATAAATTAGAATTTGAAAAAATAAACAAAACTACGTAATAACGTAATGAATTTGTTTGAAATATGTTTTCTAAAAAAATTCTTATTTGATTATTTTTTTTATGAATTCTGACCAATATAATCGAAGTTGCATCTCTTGCATAAATTCCAATCGATAATCGTTTGTTTCATCCACGTAATTAGCTTTAGTCAATTATTTACGATTTTCACACAAATAAATGCACGCGAATTAAATTTTTAATATATTCACCCTAAATTGATAAGTCTTATTATATATCTTATTAAAATTTTATAACCTAAGAATTTTCTCCATTTTTTTTATTATTTTTTCTCTCTTCCTCTCGATTATGATCTTTGATAAGATTTAAAACAATCCTAATAATCAAATTACACAAACGTAATTCTTAATGCATAAAAAAATGAGTGCAACGAACGAAAAATGTACAAAATGTCATGGTGATCATGAGACAGGTAGCATTTACTGTCCAAAATTACACGATAAAAGAATAACTGATTCTACCAAAATATCATTAACCAAATCATTGGATAACAGTTACATTGTGCAAATAGTTTCCATAGGTATTCGACCTGACAATTTTTACGAGGTATGTACATACCAAAAAAATTGTAATACTAATATTTATAACACAAGAAAAACATTCAAAAATATAAGAAAGAACAAAATTTTGTTCATTTCCAACATTGTTATGCATCGCGAGATCGATAAATTATTTTATATAAATATTTTTTTATAACACGTATTATAAAAAAAGTCATCAAACCATCAAAAGGTTGGAAGCTCATTAATTTTTCCCTTATAATGGCTTATACGAAGCAGTGACCTTATAAGATAAAAAATTAATCAACCATTTTTTTTTCTTGAGGGAGGGTTAAAAAAAAATGATCGATGATATAGTAGGAAGCCTTAGATTTTATAACCTAATTATATATATATATAAATTGTAAATATATAATTCTTTAAATTATTAATCACATCGTGTATTCATCGTTTACGAAGGCTAAGATGTTACTAGCACCGGAAGTTGACATGTCCTCCACGAAAATAACTGTTAAGGGTAATAACCTTCGAGTGAGCGTTCTAAGACGTCTAAGGAAAGATTTATCGGATATTATTGAAAAATCGGTATCTAACGATTTAACAAAATTGATTATTAAACATCGAGAAAACTTACTTATACCGGAAACTATAGACAGCGATGAAATACGTGCTGTAGTAGACAATAAACATAGAATGCTCATTCTAACTGCACCTAGTATTAAACCTAGTAAAATACGAAAAATGTGATTAATTAAAATAAATCTTTGTCAACTTGTACGTGTAAGTTAAATGTACAATAGATTTGTAAAAATAATGTTTTCAGGAATATTTTAAGTAACCCGTATTTTTTTACAGGATATATAAAAAAACTGGTCATTCTTATTTTTTTTGTGCCATCAACTTTGGAAACAGTTAATCGAAACAAAAGAATTAATCTAATCAATAATCTATGTAATTCTAACATTTTGCAAATGCCAGGTTAAGTTCTATAACAGATACCTGCAATTCCTGTTACGTTTGTAATAATAATTCTTCATCGATTGATTATGGAAAATTTGCCTCAGCATTGTTTGGACAACGCCATACTATTAAAACAAAACGATTATATAGATCTTAAAATGATTTCGAGTGGATTTAAAACACGATTTAAATTGACTCAAATACCAGATTTTTATATGATTAATAGTAAAGAATATTTTGCTGTAAGTAATTTTTCTTTAAAATGTACTAACTCTTTCAATTCTTATTGCGTGTATTATAGGTATATGTAAAAAATCAAATATATTGCAGGCAGAAATGAAGATAGAAGGATTTAAAGTAAGTACTGCTGCTTTAGCTACGGAAAATGTTTTAAACATTAAATTACGAGAATTGGGTGGTCAACGTCACGTTAGAAATATTAACTTTTTCATTCCAATGGAAGCAAATGCAAAAATCGCATCTATTGAAATATTCGATGATAATACCATTTTTATGAGAGTTCCACTCATAGAACATTTTTAAATTCCATACTAATGTAAAAAAAAAAAGAAATTCTTTATACCTATATATATATATATATATATATATATATATATATATATATAAATAAAGTACTTTAAACGGTGATCGAAATATAAATTTAGCTATTTCGTCACTTCCCACAATTTTATTTATAATGAAATAAAAATTTTGAATAAACGACAAAAGCTGTTTAATCATATTTATTTTGTTGGTGGTGGGCTTTTAGCTTTTGTTGCTTGAGCGTCCGTTTTAGTTTGCTCTGGCTTTGCAGCTTTTGCTGGTGCCGGGGCTGCTTTCTTCGGAGCTTTAAGTTTCTTTCCCTTTAATGCTTTATACGCCAAAATTTGTTTCGTGCGTCTTTCTTGAAGTCTCTTAGCTTTTAATGCTGGTGCATTTTTAGGAAGTTCGATCTAAAAATGAAATAAAATATTTTCATATATATATATCTCAAACTTGTTGAATAACGTTAATATAAAGCAAATCGATTGATATTATTGTACTTACTCCTCGTTTTTCGGCTAAGATCAAATCCTTCTCGTATTGTCGTCTTTGTGCTGTTAAAATTGCTGCACGTTTCAATACAGCAGCATATGGATTTAAACGTAACATTGCACGTGTATTGTTCAATGGATTCAATTTCTTCACACTACGTACGATCTTCTTCCTGTAATTTGATAATATGGTCACGCATTAGAAATTGTCAAAGAGAATAAAAAGTTTAGATTTTTCATTAATTTTTATCAGAAGTGGTTTAAAATTATAATCATTGTCAATCAACAACACGGACCTTAAAATCATCATATTAATATATAAAAATAAAAAAAGGAATAGAAGAATCATTATATAATTTAATACTAATAATTATAATTCAATATCAATAAAAAAATATTACCTTGGAGCTCTCAGAACTTTCTTGATTTCTTCTGATTTCAGAAGTCTAGACAAATCTGTATTGGCCATCTTAGGGAAGGGCAAATTGTAATCTGCTTTAAGCTTAGACTGTTTACGCCAAGTTCCATAAAGTGCATCTAATTTGTCAAAAGCAGACTGCGTCCAAATAACAAATCTGCCAACATGGCCACCAGGTGCCAACTTCAAAAGATTCATCTTGTTTATGTTCATAAGATCCACACCAGGAATGTTGCGGAATGCCTTACGTATACCCTAAACACAAATACTTAATTAGACAAATAGAAAAATTTAAGGTTCTTTTTTTTTACTGTATATAATTACAAACCTTGTCTTCTCCATAGACAATCAAAGGTCCACGACGTTGAATGCGACGACGATTACGCATTTTACCTTTGCCAGCACGGAATCTTTGAGATTTGTAAACCTACAAACAAATATTAAATATTGTTCAGTACAAACAATTACAAAAGATACAATAATTAATAATATTTATAATAAAATAAAAACGTGTGCAGTTGTTCATACCCCAATTTAGTATAAAAAAAAATACTAAATTAGAACGCCTGTGACAACTATATTACTCTAGCACTTGATTTGGAACACCAAAACTAATTGACTTAGTAAAGATGTGGACATTATACAGTGCCAACATAAGTATTCTCAATTTTGTTTTCAATTACCTTTTGAATATCATTCCAAGCTTTGATACGCCTTAAGAAGATAACTGCTTGTTTGGTCTTATTGTATTCCTGAACTTTATCGGAAACTACAAGAGGGAATTCTGGAACCTCTTGAACCATATGTCCTGTAAAAATATTTAATATGATCAGCATAAGTTATCGTAATTAACAAAAATGGTATATATTAATAATACATTATTATATTCTCAGAACAAAGCTTATGTATAATCAGTTTATCAGAAACACGGACCAAAGCTAAATCATCATAAACATCTATATGTATATATTAATTTAGAATAATCAGAAATATGTATATATATTTACCTTTAGATTGTACCAGGGCAGGAACACCAGAAGCAGCAATAGCGGATACAAGAGCGTATCTCTTCTGGTTTACATTGATACGACGGTGCCATCTTCTCCATGGCTTAGTTGGTGCAAACATGCGTCCTCCTCTACACATGTTACCAAATGCACCCTGACCAGAACGATGAGTACCTCCACCACGAACACGAGGAATACGTGCTACAGCACGACCAGTTCCCCATGACTCAGCAGAAGTTTGGTGGCCTAGAAAATAAAATTAACTTATTCATAATCGTATTAATCTATTATACATTTAATTCACGAATGTGACATACCATATTGTTGTTAATTGGTTAGTGATTATAAAAATATATATTTACCAGCCTCTTTAGAAACGCAGTAGGGTTGTCTACTATTCTTCGAAACTTGTTGGTGGACAAAATTTACGATATCAGGGCGTATCGGTGCTTTGAACACCGATGGCAAAGATATGGTGTCTCCTGATGGCTCATTCTTGTCACTATATACAGTAACCAAAGGACGCGCCGTTGATAACGACTAAAGTAAAGAGATAATAAGAAAATATTAAGTTAAATATTAAAACAAGTTTCCCCTTTTCTTAATAATTATAACGAAATATTAAAAAGTTCTATTGGTGAAGAGAGTATATATATTGAAGATAATCAAACGAATTCTTATATGCACATGGCGGCCAGAGAAATAAGTAACGACTTTTTTTTTTTCAAATACTTTATATCGTAGAGATCTTTTCTTAGATGATGTTATCGTAATAAATTATAGATGAATCTTAAAAAATAGATCTTTGTGCAAGTATAATTGTAAAAAACGAATTAAATTCATAAAAAATATATCCTACTGAAGTATACACAGATTACACGTGGTCCACGAAACAAATTATCACCCAACATTAAACTTTCGGGATATAGAAAAAAAAAGAGTAAATATTAATTATAAATTAATACGACATTATCGATGTATGTAAAATTGGCAATAAAGATAATAATTTATCCTTACCATCTCGCGTGCTATTCCACAATTTTCCAAAGAACATACGCGAGGCAGGCAGTCCTTATGACTTACCTTACCATAAAAGAAAGACGATGCAAACGGAAACTGGAGTACTCAACTCACGCATGCTCAATCGACGAACTTTAGCGGCACGTCCGGTTGTTGCATTGAACACTTACTATTCGTACGTTTTTCTTCTGTCAGGAGGCGCTGAAACCATTAAATAACCTTAAGGCGTACTTTTTTAATGTTGTGTTCTATTGGTTAAGAAATTTGTACATTGAGAAATGCAGTTTTATAGAAATGTGATTATAGTAGGACTGAAAGCATAAATAACCTTAAGGCGAATTTTTCTTTAATGTTTCAATAACACTGGCAACGAAATATTTGTATAGTAGTATATATATAAGGTGTCACGAAATGTGATTGTATTTATACGAAGAAACTGCATATATTGAAATTTTTTTTTTATGTTAAAAAATGGCTGGAGAAGTTATTGTTGATGCATTACCTTACATAGACCAAGGATACGATGAACCTGGTGTTAGGGAAGCGGTATATAATTTAGAATAAATAATCTATATATAAAATGAAACTTTTATACCTTGTGTAATATAAATTATGTTTTTTAAAGTTTTACTATGGATACAAACAAGTTTATATTTGGTATTTGGAGGATGTATCTTTAATTATTCAATTTCAGGCTTTGGCAATGGTTGAAGAAGAAACAAGACGATACAGACCAACAAAAAATTATTTGGAACATTTACCTCCTTTAAATATTAATGCATTTGAGACTGATGTAATGAAACACGAGTTTGAAAGGATGCAGAATCGTTCTCCTATGGAGGTTCTCAGTATGAAACGTTATGAACTTCCACCACCACCACCTGGTAAAATGAATGATTTGGCAGCCTGGAATGAAAGCGTAGAAAATAGTAGTGCTCAATTGGAACATCAAGCAACTAGGTAAAATTTTTATGATATATATATATTATAGAATTAATTATATATTATATTCCTTGTATTACAATATTTTTTTATTTTAAAATTATAGAATATGTAATTTAGATTTAATGATGGAATATGGTTGCGAAGCTTGGAAATCTTACTTGGAAGTATTAGTTCAGTTACTTAGTCAAGCACAGAAACAATTGCAGACTTTAAGGAAACAGATTCAGGAAGTCAATTGGCAAAGGAAATCAAAGCAAACACAAGGAGGAGAAAAGTTAAGAGCATTGGAAGCTCAATGGGTCGGTTTAGTTTCAAAGAATTATGAAATTGAACAAGCGTGTGTACATATAGAAGAGGAAATACATTTACAAAAATCTATAATGAATAAAGAAGAGATAGTAGAAATAAATCATGTACCAGGGGATGAAGAACCAGCTATTCCAGGAAAAAGTGCTACAGAAGTTATGGCAATGCAAATGAATCTTGCTGAAAATCAAGATATGTAATAATTTTGTTTAAATAGATACAATGAGTCACAGGTGTGTATTCGCATCTGTTCCAAAACAAAAAAAGATTCGAATTATCTCCATAAGAAATCTTGCATTATAAATTATGAAAGTACAATATTTCAATATTATATAAATGTTAAATATAATAAAGCACAATTTATTTAATTATTGTTTATATGTATCACACTTCTGTTTATGTCTTACAATATACATATTTACAAGTAAATATCACTGCTATGAATGAAACAACATTACTAGTAATTTATATTTATAATTCATCATATTACTAAATAGCTTGCACGCGTCGAAGTATTCATAGCACGTCACAATTCCCAGCATAAATTCTGTATTCTACAAGAGAATGATATATCATATCATATATATCTTCGTAAAATTACAAAGCGAATAGCAAAGCGTCATGCTTAAGAAATTATTCCAGTAAAAAAATACATAAATTTAATCTTTATTTCGCACGTTTCGCGACGGCAGGAAACGCATTTGAATAAATTACGTTTACGTTTTTATCATTTTTTAATTAGTCACTTAATTGTCATAAAGATGTTTCACTAGCTCCTGAGCTTTGCGATTGCAATGGTAAACTTCCTTTATATACTGATGCTTCTTCTTCAAGCAAAGCTATGCGTTGTTTCAGTGATTTAACCTATAAATAAATTATTAAAAATTTAATCACTTTTATGTTATATAAATATGTCTAAAAAAATTTATTTATATATTATATACTGTTATATATATATATATATATATATATATATATTTAACAATGTCAATAATTCGTCTGATGCAAGAATGCGCACGCACAGCATTCAATATGGCTGCTAAACAAGAATATTTCTGCAGTGTATTGTAAGATATTCAACGTACTGATGTCCAAATATCACAAAATAATAAGAAAATATCTGAAAAAGTGGCCTGGGGAAAAAACTTTTGGTATTTATCGTTTCCTACCATTATTTTTCGTTACTGGTGCATTATTAGAATATTGTATGATCAACTGGCATGTTGGCGAGGTTAACTTTTATAAAGTATATAAAAAACGACTTGTCCAAGAGATAGTTAAAGATAATTTGCGTAACGCTGCAAGAGACAATGTCTAAGTACTAAAAGTTACTAAGAATACTTGATATTCTTTCAAAGAACCGTCAAATATTAAAAGATATGTCTTGGTCATTCATTAAATTTAGTATCATATCAATGTTAACTATGCTTGCTGGAGCACAAACTGTCCACCATATATACCAACCTCTATCCGATGTGGATAAGCTGGTAGCTGAAGAATTAAAACAATGGAAAGCTAACAAATAATTGATATAATTTATAATAATATCAAATATATATATATATGTGCATTATACAAAGAGAGATGCATAATAGAGAATAAATTATATTCAGCAGAAATAGTAAAACAAATTGCTCTATGAAATAAACTTTAAAAAAGAAATAAAAATATCTTGAGGCTGTAGTTAGATATCATAATATATTCCATGCGCAAACAACAAGTTAGAAAAGATAATTCATAACTATAAATTTTAATTTAAAGTACAAATGTACGAGTATAATATCTACCTCAGGATATTTATTATTCATACCTGCGTTGTATGTCTTTCTACCATTCCCAACATTTGTTGTTCTAATTTCTTTAATCTAGATTGATATTTTTTCTTTGTTTTTTCCAACGTTTGTACCAGAGTGCTAAAATATATATAAACAGATATTTAACTTTTAATTCTCAAAATCAATTTATTACAATTGATCAAATAAATTATATCACCTGTTAGCTTTTTTCAAATCATTAACAAGTTCTGCGGATTGTTGATGTCTCAATTCTGAATTTTTATTTACTTTATCTAATGTGGAAACTAATTCTTGGAGGCGTTCTTTCAATCTTGCTTCTCTACCCAAAGCTTCTATAAGTTCAGATTCAATACCCTCACTTTCATTATCACTAAGACCTCGATCCTACAAATAACATTATAACACATTGTTTGATTCTATTAGATAATACATTTATAAAATATGTATGTAAAAAATATATTACTTTGTTCATCGATAACATAGCTTCTGTATCGTTAAGTTGTCCTTGAAGATGTTCTATAGCAGCATGCTGAGCTGCAATTTGCGTTTCCTGTGCGTTTAATTTTAATTCCATCGTAGCTCTTTCCTTTTCCAAAAGAAATACTCTTGCCCTCAATTCTGCTTTATCTTCTCTCATAGCCATTAGTTCCTAACGATATTTTAAATTTGGAATGGATCAACGTTCCTTACTATTATTCAGTAATTATTATTTAAATATTATAATTGTTAAACTAACTTGCATAAGCACAGCAGTCTCTAAATCTAATTTTCTAGCTTCCGCGAGAGATATAGTATTTTTTGAATTAAGTGGTTCAACATGAACACTTTCCAATTCTACTGCAGTAGATCTAACCATACCACGTTCGCCTTTTAATTTGCTGATGTGTCTTCTAAGTCTCTCTTCATTTTCGACTGTCCAGGTTACTTCGGATCTATGAAAATAATAAGATTGTCTAATCTCATATTTCAAGATTTTCAACAATTTGATATACATACTCATCCGACAAGATAATACTATCTTCCCAAGGTGCACCCATAACATTAGCACAATCATTTTCAAGTCTGTTCAACAGATGATAAGCTACATTCTCAGCTGCTTTCCTATTGTCGATAGTAAGGCTATTTCGTTCGGTAGAAAGTGCAATTTCACTTTCTAATAAAGCTACGAGAATATCATAGGCTTCTATGGCACGATCGCTATAGGATAACGCTAATCTTAACGCCATTGCATTCGATTCGTATTTCCCAACAAGTAAACTCAATCTAAGTGCAACAAAAAAATATATTCGAATGACGTACATATATGTATATGTATACCTAGCTACGTATCTCTGTAAATCCATATTGAAACGTCCTCGGTAAAATTACCTATCGCATTGTGCTTTACTCTCATGTAAAGTCAAAGCAAGAACAGCGTTGTTAGCTCGAGCATGTTCCAATCTACTGTTCAATCTTTCCGTTTCTACCTCAAATTGCTTTTCTGAACCATTTAACTCTTGCAAATTCGATTGTTCTAAAAGATCAGATACGAGATGCTCGGCGACCATGGTCGAACAAACCTGTAATATGATGTTTAGATTCTTATATCATATTCTTGACTGTAAATGAAAAAGGAAATATATAGGAGAGGAGAAAAAGAAAAATAATTGAATTCATACACCGAGATTTGTAATATCGGGGCCGGTGATGTGCCTCTCATCTGTTCTCCTTAGTCTCACTCTCTCGGCCATCTTGAGGACCGGCGGTTCTTCCCTCGTTACGCTTTTTGTCGGTGGTGTTTGAAGGGGTGGTAGGAGTGGCGAGCAAGGTGCGGTTAGAGGTTCCGGCGAACTGGTATTTCCTCTCGTCTGTGAATACGATAAAGAAGAAACTTGAAAATCTAACGCGTTGAAAAGAACTCTTTTCAACCCGTCGAGAGTAATTTTATTTTATTTCTTTGAGTGAGCTAGTTAGCACGACGTTATAGGATAATTAAAAATTAAAGATGTACACCCTTCATTCCCCTCCTCCCTTCCCATCATCGATGTTACGATATTTCAATATATTTTTACTTTGTGTTCTCGTCGAGGGGAGTCCCCATTGAGTTGTCCCTGATTGCCATTCTGTCCCTGATTCTTAAACTGTGCCAACTGTGCTTGAAGGCTCACGATTTCTGCTCTAAGGGCTGTAACTTCCTCTTGGAGAGTAGCCACGGCGACACTTTGACACGATGCTGCTGGTTGAGTTGGTTCTGGGGTTGGTAAAGCAGCAGGACTATCCAATTGTTCCCTACCGTTCTATAAAAATCAATTTCTCAAGTATTCCGTCATTTTTTTATCCCCAATTTTCGCGAAGATCAACATTTTGACAAATGAAATAAATACAAATTGAAATAAATTGATAAAAAAAAAGGAAGACACAGGTTATAAGGATATAGCAATCATCAGCAAATACATCATTTCCCGAAATACTATTTGCGAATAGGAAACGAATCCTCTTCCGTTACCTCGTTGGTTCGATGTTCAATTTCCTCGCAGCAACTGGAATCGGCATCTCCTAAGGTTCTATCTCCATCACCTTGAATATCTCCACCCCCTTCGCTCTCCTCCACCGGATTCGTAATCGATCCCTCCGCATCTCTACTAGTTTCGATTTCTATAAATTGTATGCACCCAATATAATATTGAGATTTTCAGATAGTATAATATAATACATACAACACAAAATTTAATATAAAATTTAAAAAAGAAAAAAACGAACTCGTGGAATATAAAAATATGTATTTAAGTGAATTCGTTGGAGGAAGTTGAAGTTCGTTATCTATATTTACATTTCAACATTCTGTGCATGCTTGAAGTAGTTTGAATAATTTACGTCTCGCAATAGAATGGGAAAAGAATTAAAACAAGAGGGAAGAGAGAGAGAGAGAAAAAGAGGTGGGGTTGGGGTGGGGGGTTGAGAAAGAGTATTAGAATTCTTGGAATTGAATGTGAATTTCTTACCGGACTCATCCTCCTCGGCAATTACGGTAGCACGATGCCTCTCCAACTGTCTGCCAAGCTCCGCAATGACAGAATGCAATTCGGTAAGTCTCTCCTCGTGTCTGGCCGCCTGCTGTTCAGCTCTTTGCTCAGCTTTAGCAGCTTGAACTTCTGCTCTTGCTAAAGCTACTTCAGCAGCTTCTCTCGCACGAGTGGCTATCAATAGCCGTGAATTTAGATCGGCGACTTCGGATCTTAACGACGACAATGCAGCTGCATGGAGCTGGAAATTAAAATCATTTTTGCCCCCCCCCCAATTGTTTTTTTGCCCCTTTATTTGTTTAAACATTAAAATTAATTATCGTAAACAAATGGATATTACGTTGAAAGAGAGTCTCTTATTGTTATTGTTATTATTATATAGTTTCGTTAAGATCGTAATTATTAATATCGATTTGTTCTTAATTAAAAAAAAAAAAGTTATGGAAAGTTGCGACTCGAAGCAATCGTTATTTAAATAGAAACAATTAACCTCGTTTATAAATGAATATTAAATCGAGAAAAATTCAATTTATATATAATTCGTATATATTATACGTAATTCGTGAATATGCAAATGTGTTAAATCTAATCGTGAATTAAAATAAAATACGTTACACAACTCGAATCCTTGACAATTTTAACATTTCGTAAAGTACGACAGAGAAAGAGAACAAAAATTGAAAAAAAAGAGTAAGAAATACGAGAACTCGTGTATACATATATGCATTCCGAAATGGAAACGTCGTTTTGCGCGTTAAGAGTCTCATTAAAAAAAGAAAAAAAAACACACACACACACAAGGAAAAAAAAAACAAGGAAAAAGAGAAATAAGGATCGAATGAGTTCGACCGAAAGGAAGAGGAAAAGCATGGAAAAATTTGTAGATTCGCGTCTCGTTCTAAGTGTCCTTCGCGTGATCACTCACGCGTGTCGGTTATGTTACGAGACGAGACGAGACGCTAATGACGAATACCCGGTCACGTGTTAATCCGTAGATAAAAGATAAAAAAAAAAAAAAAAAAAGGGGGGGGAGGAAAAAAGAATAAAAGAAACAAGAAATGAGAAAAGGAGATGAAACGACGATCCTGGAAAGTATAAAAATCACGACGTCGAGTCGTTTCGAAACACATTCAGTAACTTACGAGCCTATAAGAAAGAAGAACGTTATACACACCACATAGATCAAGAGTGCATCGTTATATTCTTCGGGGTATGTTTAATTATTCGTTACAAAAAATATCATTTATTCATTGTAATCGAATAATAAATCATCATACGTATAACAGGTAGCTTTAAGTTTTAAGCTCGTTGAACAAAAGTAATTTAAAACAAACAAAATAAATCACAATTATACCTGTAGTATTACAATACGATAAGAAAAGATTTAGCTTAAATTCTTGAAACAGAAAAAAAAAACTTTAGGATTCGTCTAGTATTTAACTTGATTATTATTTCAATATCGTTAAGTACGCAAAAGTAATATGACAAAATATATAATTACGATCGTAAATTCTTCGATGGCATATAACACAATTTAATAGTTAAATAAATAAATAAATAAATAATTTCAAAAGAAAAATAAGAGAGAAATATACGTTATATGTCAAGTGCGAAAACTCGACGAGCATTAGTCGTTCTTTTCTTTTACAACTCGCGAAGATTTATTACTCGGTACTTTGAAAACTAGTAACCAACACGTTTGAAAACAGCTTACGTTAGTTGGTTAGACGTATGATTTCTTTAAGGACATTATTTTTTATATTATTTCCTTCTAACGGATTAACTCTTATAACTAGTTTATCGCTTATCTCCATCTTCATTATCATGACAGACAGTCTCGAGAAGGTGCAGCATATATATATATATATATACATATACATATACATAGATATATAAAATGAAGCTGCTTTTCGTCTTCGCTATCGTTGTCGCAATTTTGTCGACGTTGATGATAAATACGAGCGCAGAGAAGGACGAGTACATTCATCTACCTGGAAAATCTTGTGCGGATGCACCACCTTGTCCAGATGGTAGACAATGCGTTATGGGAAAACCAAGATGCAATGTTGGAACTTGTCCAGATTTGGTACCAACTTGTGGTACCAAATCATAAATATATGTAACATATATTTTCTATGAATTTAACTAACATAATTACTTTTTCATATATTATATTATAAAAAGAAATAAATATATAAAAAAACAAAAAAGAAAATACATACATAATATTAATTATATATAAGAAAAATGTACAAGAGGAGAAAAAAATATTGAAAAATATACATTTATAATTGTTTGTTGTATTCAATTAGATGATCTTGGGGGGAGGGGGAGGGGGGAGGGGAGGGGGAATTTTTAACTTACAGAATGTTGTTTATCCGCGTAATCCACTTCTACATGAACCGGTACAGTTCTCTCGGATCTGCGATCACCGGGACAACAAAGCCAGGATCTAGACCTAGCCAATCCTCTTGGCTCCTCTTCTTCGTCATCTTCATCAACGTCTTCGTCCTCGGTAGTGGCGCAATGTACGTAAACGAGATCATTCCTAAGTTCGTCCTCGACAATCTCTTTTGCCGCGTTCGATGGAATGTGGCTCGACAACGTTTGTATCCCGCATCTTGATGTTCTTTGAAGATATTGCTGTAATTGCTGCTGCTGTTGTTGTTGTTGCTGTTGTAATTGTATTTGTAATTGTTGTTGTTGTTGTTGTTGTTGAAATTGTTGTTGACGACGTAAACGATTGACGAAATACGTTGACTCCGTAGAGTCATTGTTAATAGCAACCGTAAAATTCGCCACGTTGTTGGATTCGTCGTTACTCTTCCTGTCGTCGTTGTTTTTCGACGAGTTGCATTCTTAATTGTCGAAGAGGAAAGGAAGAAGAAGAAGAAGAGGTCGAAAATTGTCAACTCGATCGATCGAGAATAAAAATCAATAGATTTATGTTATTTACTTACGTACCCTAAATTGTGTATTTTTTATCCGTGCTGTGATTTATATTATGAATTAGATGAATTCTAGCGAATTTTTATAGATCATTACACTCCCCCTTCGAACAATTTCGTGTTTGCGCGTGATATATGTGTAGAAATATGTATGTGTATGTGTGTGTGTATATATATGTGTACGTGTATGATTTTTAAGCGAGTCCTTCGAGCATGACACTTTGTTTCATTAATTAATAGATTATACTTTTGTTGTATTCCTTCTTCTTTTCCTTTATAGTAAAATATTAATACGCAAATCGTTGATATACTTTTAAGAGTTTTTCTGATTATCACAAACAAAGCTCGTCGATTGAAAGGTATCTTCTGTAAAAGACAAAAAACAAATGATACATGCACACCGTCGTATCAATCGTGTCACTGATCTAACAATAACGGTAATAAAATCTTATCGGGGTGTGTCTGTCATAATTTGATTTTGTTCTTTTCTTGTTTATTCTTTCTTTCTAGGTTTTCAGTAAGTATCAGAACATTGTTCCAGATCACCATACTATCGATCGTAAGAGAGTCTTTCACGCGTCGTCGTTAGGATGCGCTCTGGTCTATGATGTTAACCATATCCACCCCTCGTATACTATTTTCTATTTTTTTTTTGTTTTTTTTTAAGAGAAAGGACATTCCTTCGAACGTTTTGCTTGTATTAAAAACATTTCAACGATCATTCATATGATAAAATTGGATTAACACGCGCGAGAGAAAAAGAATATAATAAATATTTTTTATTAAAAATTGAAATATATTAAAAATAATAATAATACAAAGTAAGTATACGTAAGAATGTTGGATGTGAAATTTATGAGAGAATACTTTGAAAATAAGATAATCGTTGGTTACGTTTGTCTTTACTACTTACCCTTCCTTCCCATTTAATATTTCAAAGGTTGATATTGATCACCTTTTTGCGGATTCACGAGACGCCCTCTTTTCAACGACTCCAATGCGAGAACACTTTTTTTTCTTTAAATCACGCATTAAATATTTCAAGAATTTTTATAAACGATATTCTTACTTCATTACGACATATTATCCAATTAATAAATCGAGATATCATTTAAATTAATTTATCGTTACATTAAAAACTTTCAAGAATTTCTAGATAATATTATTTTCATTATGATAGATTCTCTCAAATGAACATTAAACGTATCGATGCATACTTATTTCTATCACAACGGGTCAAATGACCTGTCTTCTACAAAATTTCACATAATATACTACGATCTATGTATAGCAAATAATATATCATTTATAGAATAACAAATTCTTGACTACGAAAATAACACTATAACGTAATTAACGTAACACTATAATTATATATAGAAATTCTATTGAAAAGTTTAAAAAGAAGGGTCATTTAACCCATCATTCGTAATACGTTTAATGTTAATGCATCGAATTATCATAAAATCTATATGATCGTTAATTTAATACCTTCCAATATTAACCTTTACAATAATGAATAAAATAAATCTCAAAAGTAATATAAACAAAAATATTCATTTGAAAACGAACATTTCGTAATTCGTCATTTAAATATTACATTTCGTAATTTACGTTTCCCCTTTTTCAATCTTTAAGCACACACAATTACTGTATTCCTATTTTCAGTCGAATATACTTGTTAATTCAATCACATTATTGGAATTGTTTTCCTTCTGAAAGTACGTGATTAGATTACGTGTTAATTGTAATAGATAAATTTCATTAGGATTTATTATTTCCGATCGAGCTTATTGGGCGCGAGCTTTTCGTCACGCTCGAGGGAATACGATAAGGGTAAAAGGGAAGCTTTCGCGATTATTAAAGCAACAGCAACAGCAGCAGCAGTAAAATAGTAGTAGGTGTGGCTGTAACGCTTTGGAGAAGCATTTACATGTGCAAAAAAAGAAAAAAGAGAGAGAGAGAGTAAGAGAGAAAAAAAGGGTGATCCGTAGGTTTGAAAATTTCTAGATTTTCGAAGCGTTTAACGAGCTCGCCCAGAAGAACATACAGCTGCTCGTTAACCCTTCGTTAGTGGCCAGTTCGCTGTTGGCTGCGGTCTCCGATCTTCTCTCCCTCGCTTTACCATTCCATTGCTCTGTAATGTTCTCTTGCGATACGTTCGTTAGCGTTTCAATGATACCGTTTTTCATGTTTCAACTAGCGCGCATACCAGAATGAAAGAAAGAGAGAGAAAAAGAAAGAAGACAGACATTGCTGAATGAAACTGAGAGAATTCGTTTGAGAAGAAATAATTCGATTACCGATAAACAAATATCTCAACGTTAGAATCGTACAAGATTTAATAATACATAAGTAAATGAATAAAAAGATATATAAGTGTATAATAATTTTATAAGAATAAATTTACACACATGTACATACACGTGTGTGTAGGAAAGAATAAATAAAGATATTTCTTTAACGAAGCACACTTTATATTTTCGAATTAGAACTTGGGATCGTGTTGTTTAAGAGGAAAGAGAGCTGTAATAACATTGGAAGGCTGCCCTACTATCTTTGGCCCTAATGAAAAAACGGTCCATCGTGCTTCGAGCACGTTTGCAAGAGCTTCAGTACATTTTCTCTCTCTCTCTCTCTCTCTCTCTCTATATATATATCTATCTTTCTTTCTTTCACACTTTCTTTTTCCTATCTCTCACCCTCTTACTACTCCAAGGAATTGAGCGCACGTGCACACTACAAGAAGCGCACGAGTAGTGTATTAGCATTCCTGCCACGCACCATCCTGCTGCTTACCTAAAAAGAACAAAAGGCACGCGTAATTGTTTATCCTCCGATAATGGCCGACACGGGGAATTGCTTCATCAACACCCGCAGGCTCCAACGATCCTCGTAATTTAACTCATGCGAGAATTTCAACGTGCTGTGGCTACCCTACCCTCCCTTCCTACCCTTCCTTCCTTCCTTCCTTGCTTGTTTCCTTCTCTTTCTACCAACTAACCAGCAGAACCAACCAACGTAAGTACTTACTTACACCACCGTCACCCACCGTCAAACCCAAGTCTTGTTTGAGACTACGTCTCGATCTAGAAGTCTTTTTAACCGGTCTCTCGGCATTGCTTACAGCTTTCGACGTATAACGAGACTCGGAAATAGCGCCTGCTTATGCGTACGTTTAGTATATGTGTATATATATATATGTATATACTTATGTATGTATTTATATACGTATGCACGGTCACGCGACGTAAACTCCAAATCCGATTTTACTTCTTATCGAATACCGATGCATTATATATATATATATATTTATTGGCGTATTTCGAATTCTAATTTGATGAATTTCTTTGAACACTCAATCAAAGAAAAAAAGAAATTTGAAAGTTTAAAAAGAAAATCCACAATATTATGTATATTTGTATTCGACAAACTTCTTTTCAACTGGTTTGTTTTGTAGATAATATAAAAAAGGAATGAAAGAAATAAAGAGGATAAAGAAATAATGATTGATTGGTATGTAAGGAAAAGTTACTCGCTGACATTACCAATGGAATTTAGTATTAGTAAGAGGTTGGTTGGTTGGTTGGTGCGTTAATTAAACGAGTTAATTACTCGAGGCGTCGTAAACGCACGCACGGTAACGTTCCTGAGTAGAAGTATGTTGTATGTGCGAATTTAGGAGAAGTTGACTCTGGTATACGCGAGGCCACCGCCAATTATAGGAGTTTGGTACTTGTAAGAAGCACCATACGAGTAGTTACAAGTGCACTCTCTTGCTATCGTACTACTCGTTTACTTATGTACGTATATTCGTAACGTGTATATATATATATATGTCTGTATCTGTGTAACGTAACTAAACGTGAATTTGCAAGGCTCGCGCGTCAGGCTCGTTTTAGAATGAAAAACAATTGCCGACATTTTCGTGATGGAGTATAATTTACTACGTTAAACAGCTTTATGAAATAATAAACGAATAAAGTAACTTCGCCATTTTATTCTTCTTTTTTTTTTTCTTTTTTTCTTCATCATTTTCAAGCGAATTCTAAAATAACTTACGAGTATTTATTTAATTTTTGCATAATTGATAAACAGAAGAAGAAGAAGAAAAAAAAACGAGAGATCCGTTTATTAGAACTAAACTATAAATTAATATTCGATATATAGGAATTGAATTTCTGCAACGTTGATTAAAAAAGTATCCGTAGAGTTTTAAGTATCTTGTGTTCTTTCTCACTCAAGAGATCTATTTACAGAGATTCCACGAAGTAAAATCTTATCGGGTTCTATCGTAAAAACAAGCTACCCGTTGTGTTTATTTTCGTCCTTAAAGAGTCTCGACTTGAAATGATAGCTGTGATTAGTATAGGGGACGATTAAAACGTCACGCATTAGATCCCCGATGACAACTCAATTACTCCATTAATCTAGATAATTATTTGAAAAAGTAACGAAGAAAGAAAAATAAAGAAGATTGTCGTTAGATAAATGAATGATACATTCACATAATCGGTTTTATTGCTAAAATAAAATCAAAAGTGATTTAGTATTTACATACAGGGTGGTAGTTAAAAAAAACATTTTCGAGTATAAGTTTATACAAATTTTTCGTCATATTTAGTTAAAGTTTGTTCTCAAATCTTTCTGGTCACCCTATATATATATATATAAATCTTGGAAAGGATATATGAAAAATATATTGCAGGTTAATGCATCTCTCTTAGTAAAGTCGAGTAATTATAACGATACGAAGGGTTGACTCTCGCTAATTGCAACTCCCGAGACGCGGACGTCGTCATTCGTAAACCTTTTTGAACCTTTCTAAATTTTTTCCGATCACTTTTCCTACGTCAGAAGGTCGAGAAAGTAATCTTGACGTGTGTCAATATTTGATGGATTATCAGATCGAAGATACAATATTTATTTTCAGCAAACATATATATATATGTATATATATTCTCATCAATGCAAAGAACATTCCGATGAAGTCGGAAACAGAAGAATTTTTACAGTTTTTCCAAAGCATTGAACATAAATTTATAAATGTAATTTATAAATGTAAAATAATTTTATACTAAAAGTGAATAGATTTTAATGAAACTTATATTAAATTAAAGTACACTCTTTTGTCTACGCGTAGAATACCATATCGAGTTATAAATTTAGCATGTAAAGTTCATTAAATGTCAGAGAATGCAATGCTGTAAATTGTGCATCTTTGCAACTTCTTTGAAAAGTTTTGGTAAATATTTTTTATACTAAAAGTGAATAGATTTTAATGAAACTTATATTAAATTAAAGTACAATCTTTTGCATACGCGTAGTTATAAATTTAGCATGTAAAGTTCATAAAATTTTTGTTTTGTGTTAAATGTTTAAAATCCTTTACTGAATTTGATAGAAAATAAATGTTGATAATTTAAATTCAATTAGATTTAAACGAACGATCAATACTCAATTTATAAAATTTATGAATATAAATAATTTGTTTTCTTGAAAATGATACTTATGTAAATATGTGTATATATATATATATATGTATATATGAATAATAGTTTCGTTATAGTTGATCCAAAGTAATGGTTCTTCCAAAAGTAATTGAAATTCTTCTTCAAAAGTAATACCAAATAATATTATCTCATCGTTATTCTTATATTATTAGAGAAACTTTCGTCTATCATAAATTTTGTGCAACATACATCGCGACCACTACCTCCGACACACACGTTTTATGATTCTCGTTTCGTTTAGAAATAAATATTTTCTCTTACATATTCTCTGTTACCGTCTAAACAGTATAAACGTGTATCTCTACGTAAGTGCAAACCTGCGCATAAGTGTATGTGTGTGTGTGTCTGTTAAATAAAGATACATATAAACTTTCTAGCAATCAAATATACATAAGAAGAGTAAACGTAGCTTACTTTCGTAATAAATATTAAGACAGAGTCTTCCGGATTATTTTCATATATAAAAAAAAAAAAAAAATAATATGTGTAAAAGTATCGCGATATCTAAGTACATGTATATTACATATAAATACTATATCTGTATACGAATATATATATAGTCACATATATATTATATATTATAATATAAATATTAAAGATTTACGTTCAAGTAAGATCAGTTAAGAGATAAGAAGGCACTTTCCAAGTTCTTTCTGGGAGCGCCAAAGTAATAGCCAATTTCTCTCTCGATTCTTAAAAAGGAATCGCGACAACACGAGCCAAGAATCGATATTACATCGAGCAAAGTTGTTCTATCCCGATTCGTCGGCCACGAGAAACGAAGAACTTCGGTAAAGACTAGAGTTAGGGAAAAATTATTTCCGGACTTTTCCTTAAGACGACATCGTTTCCATGGGGAATTATCAAGTAAAAATAAGTACCTTTTAATGTATCGTATAATGTATTGCATGTATATATATATGAATTATTTGAAAATAATTGTGAAATAAAGGAACACAAATATATAAAATAAATTAATAAAATATAATTATATTATCGAATAAAAATGAAACACTAAAAAGATAAAAGTAAACAAATCTTTTAAATCGATTTCATGATTTATTTGTTGTTTTTGTTTAAATATAAAATAAATCATAGAATTAATATTTTTTTTTTTACTTTTTCTAATTTACGATTAAAATCAATTATTTATTCGAAATCATCGTAACAATTATTCTACGTACGAATGATTCAAATTTGTAATCCGATTAAAACGTAAGGGAAAAAAAAAAATAAAAAGGAAATTGTACGTATACTGGAAAATAAATAGAGACGAAAAGATTGAAAAAGAAATATAGCTGATTGGGAGAGGTAATGCCTTTGCAGCTGTGCACCACCACCACCATGAATGGATATCGACTTATCGTTCATCGATGTAGTCGAACGACATTAGCATCGTACTGATTCGTATTTCGAACGTGTCGAGGTAATTTTTTGTGCACTTTTCTCAACCTCTCTCTCTCTCTCTCTCTCTCTCTCTCNCCTCTCTCTCTCTCTCTCTCTCTCTCTCTCTCTCTCTCTCTCTCTCTCTCTCTCTCTCTCTCTTTCTTTCTCTCTAACTTTCATTTTCTCATTGATTATTTTGTCGCGTATGTTGGTTTGTTCGTTCGTTCGTTCGTTCATTCCAATTATAAGATAGCTATTAGAACAAAACGGAGTTATCTTGTTGGAATAAATGAATGAAATTAGAATTATTCGCGTGTTCTAGGAAAAATTAGATAAATTAAGATAAAAAACGTTGAACGTACGTAGTGGTTTCCTAATTGAGATCTCTATCTAAATTATTTATCAACGATTTGGACATACAGAAGTAGACTATTAAAGAAAGAAACGAGAAGAGAATATTTTCTATCCTTTATCTCATTCCTCTCTCTCTCTCTCTCTCTTTTTATTTCTTATTGTTCTGAAAATTACGTCTGACGATGACGTACAAGCAACGTGAGTCGAATATTTATAATATGTAAAACGAATCTTGGTATTACGATGGAAACGGTAAAATTCTAAAGACGAATAAGAAAGACAAAAGTATGTACAGCGTCAAATAATAATATTACTACGGAATCTTAATATTTTTATCAAGTTTTTTTTTTTTTTTTCAATTAATCTGTAAAAAAAAACACAAAAGGTACGATTCTAACTTGTAATTTTTATGCTAGATTTATTTATTCCTATCTATAATTGAAAATTAAATTGATATATATATATATATATATAATTAATAAAAAGAAAAATATAATAATATAAGATAAAATAATAAATGGATATATATAAAATATTATATTTTATCCAATTAAAGGGGTAATTTATTTTTTAATATTATTTTTCATGATTTCTAAATTATACGTAGACGAGTTGAAAAGTTTTGAGAATCTAACATAGAAACAATATTTCTTTCGGTAATTAATATTATTAAATAAAAAATCGTTCTTATTACAGACTTCATAAAAAAATTTAATCTCTAGTCAATATTTTTATTTATTACTACTGTAAGTATTATTATTTATCGTGGATCGGAAGTACCACACACACACACACACACATGTATAAGAACGAAAGTAAAATTATTTATATTCTTGATTGCACGGTATTCATTCAAGTCGAGTCGAGTCATACTAATTAATCGAAATCATTCGTTGTTACCGTTACTTTCTTTAATTGTGACATCCACATTTGAAAACCTGTTTTACCGGTTAAACACCGATGTAAGAGGATCCCTCCGCAACAAGAGAGAATGAGGCTCATTAATTAAATAACAGGGAGATCTTTTTTCCTCGGGCCGGAAGAAGATTTATTTTTTTACGTCCTAAGTGATTTTTACCTTCAATCCCCTCCCCCCGCGGGATGTTGTGTTTATATTATTAAATATCTTCTTTTTTTCTTCACTCAATTGGATGTGTACCAATTCGTTAGTTAAAAAAATACGCGTTGTCTTTCATTACAACGAATTAAAAGTGTGTTGTTTGCGTATGCAATGCAAGGCTTGGTGTTAACGAGTGATAAAAAAAAAGAAAAGAAAAGGAGAGAAAGAAATAAAATAAAATCAAATAACACATAACCTTGTGTATATTAATATGCATGAAATGCAAAGAAGAAGGCCGAACAAGAGGCGTTTCTAAATATAAAAAAAAAATCTTTTCAAAGCCCTCCAGGCTAAACGTATTCCCGTAAACTCTAACAAATTACATTAGCATCGTTCTTGAACTTGTTAATTCAAACATATTTTATTTCCAATTCAAGTGTAAAAAAAAGCTCGTGGCGAAAATGAAAAGCTTTATAAAAGTGGTCTATAAATAATGCGATGAAATAATACGGCCGAACACCGCCGAGTTATTAAAATTATTTTCAAAACACTGTTAACAGGCATATTAATATACACATATACATTCTTATATTCATATATACATAAGCACGAGAGAGGTTGCGGTCAAGGATTACGGCAAGGCATTCACCAGATGAACAAAAAATAAATATATATAAAGAGAAAGAAATTATATATCCTTCTGAACATTCTATTATCGATACACAATCCCCATTAGAACGTTGCTATATTATTAAAATCAAAATCGCGTGCAAACTTCGTCTGACATTGACTTACGATAAAAAAAAAAAAAACAAAAATAAAATGAAAAAGGAAATATATATACCATATATTTATAAGAAAAGAAAAAAAATAATGAAATCAAATTAAAAAAAGACTCTTATACGTATGTGTGCATACACATATTGCATATATTAACACACGTTAAGAAAAAACTATTTATTTCCACTTGGTGTTACACGTTCAGATAACATGAATCATAGATAATTTCATTCAGCAATAACCTACGCAATATTAAACGTGTTAAACATGTGGAAAAAAGAAAAAATAATTACGAAATACTTATCGTTCTCGTTATTATACTTTAGATCTTGACAAGTAAATTCTATTTCTCGATACTAGATGTGTCAGTTTTCTAGTAGTCAAGGCAATGCTTGGATCAGACAGACAGACGGGCTCTTTCACGGAGGTCGTTTTACCGTATAACGGGAGGTCTAATGGAAACTTCGCATTTCGCATTCTGTAGTTGCCCCCTTCGGTACAATCGGGTATAAATAAGATACATTCCAGCGATACCTTGAAACAGTAAAAATGTAAATATTGCTTCTTGGGCTCGCGTGTATATTGAAAAGAAGAAAAAGCTAATTCTATTCGGTTGTTGTTGTTGTTGTTGTTGTTCTGTTTGTATTATAGATAAAACGTTGAATTTTATTTGCCAAAAAAAAAAAGTAGCATTGAATATAATTCGACGACAAAAAAAGAAAGAATTTTCTGATCGATTATTATTAATATCATATAACCAATTAATTAATACAGATTCTCATTTCCATTTAAGGTAAACACTTGATGGGTGAATAATAGCTTCCTCTCATTACACGTTGTATCGTTAATAGCCTCGACATATGGTTTAATTAAACTTACAAATGTGGATATTATTTTGGGTAAACAAATCGTCCAATCCTTAACCCCCACCTTCCACCCTCATCTGTCTCTCTCTCTCTACATTTCTTCATCTCTCTTTTTCTATTAGTTTATTTAATAATATTGGAATAGTATTAAATAATACTAGAATATATCGATAAAGAATAATTATCTCAGGTATTGGATTTAATTTGATATAATCTCTATAAATAATATAGTAAATAACATATATTATCTATAATTCATCTAATTTCAACGATATTAATCTTTCGAAGACACGTCTTCTTAAATAATGTAATTAATTATTAATAACGTAGATTTAAAAAAAAAGAAATTAATAGCAGTTAAAAAGAAGAAAAAGCTTCGCAATCACGTGCATCGGAGGCGTATAAAAGTGTATAGATAGATGCGGAGGATATAAGCACGCATAAAAAAAACGCAAGAAAAAGGAAGGAAGGAAGGAGAAAAAAAAAAACTAAAGAAATCTCGATCACACATATTGTTTTGAAGTTGTTCTACCGATGATCATTATCGTTAATTAATGAATCGATGTAGGGGAATGGTGTCGGGCGTATATTATCTTACACGTATGAGATATAATGATGATAATCGATGGAATGTCACACAAATGCAATACGCATTCTATGCACTTGCGTGTACAAGCATAAAAGGCGCGAGATAGAGAACGTATATATATATATATGTGTGTGTATATAATGCTATTGCTCATGAAAGAGGTGGAAACACAATCGGTATGCCGCAGCGCAATTCATACAGGGTGGTACGTAATTGCTTCGCATGGCATATCGATTGTCCTTACGAGGTCACAGTATACTTCCAAAGCGCACCAGTGGATATCCTACGATGATAAGAAGGCGGCATGGTTTAATTTTTCAAAACGAAAAAAAAAGAAAACCAACAATAATCTTCTCCTCTTCTTCTTCTTCTTCTTCTTCTTTTTCTTCACGTTGATCACAATTTAAGAATAAACTAAAATACTTATGTAACTTAAAATAAAGAAAAGAAAAAAAAAACAAAGAATATTTATCGACACTGAACGCGTCTTCCACGAGATGGTGTCTCCAATTTTTTTCATGCAATCCGACGAAGTTCTATTTCGTTGTCCTTGAAAGCACCAGTCGATAAATTGAACGATATGTATAGACGGTGTCCTTCGAATGTTTCGTAGAAACTTCCTTGGTATGAGTTACACGCGGTTAAGGTGATCCTTCTCTCTCTCTCTTTCTCTTTTTCTCTCTCTCTTCTTTTCTTTCTTTCTTTCTTTCTTTCTTCCTTTCTCTTTCTCTTTCTCTTTTCGATGTTCACCGCGAAACGTTCACTGACAGACTGAGAGCCGACGATTCTCGCACACCCCAAAGGTGTTTGACGAGGAGTCGGTCGAGCAAAGCCGAACCTCACCGAATATCCTCGATCCTCATTCGTTGCACCGCGTGCTCCAATTTTTCCCCGTCTTATATATCACTCGTTATATACACTCTGTATTTTCTCCTCTATCTCCATTTTTTCTTTTATTTCTTTATTTATTTCTTTTTCTTTTTCTCTTTCTCTTTCTGTTTCTCTATAGAACAGGGCGGATTGGTGTGTGTGTGTTTGTCGTTAAACGAGAACTACGTCAATTTGATTGCTTATACAGCACGACGTTTATGGTTACGACTAGCATCCATTCTCAAAATCCTAGTAATCCTATTTCTTCGTACTTCGTTTACCTTGATTTATGTTTTTAATACTCACATCAGTGTTGTTAAATTATGGTTAGAAATTCTTATACTAAATACAATTCTCTCGAATTTGTCAATATATTTATGTAGGTATGTATATATGTGTACTTATTGTGTTAATCATCATTTACTTTTTGTTTTTTCTTATTGAATAATAAATTATTTGAATTATACGTGTGATATAGATTTAACACGTTTTTCTTGAGTTTCATTATATTTAGATAAGTATATGTATATACAGTAGAATCTTGATTAATCAGCATCAACGGATGATAATCGAGACTAGGGTTGACTTTTTTTTTTAAAACACGTTTCTTCTATAGAAAATAATATTGTTGTATGTGTGTGATCCTTCTTATACATATATTTCATATTGGATGTGTATTATAATATAGTATTTATATGTTGTTATATTGTTATCTGTACAATACACTAAACACGCACATTTATCTTGAATTTTATTATATTTAAAAAGACGCGGACAAGGAAATGAAATAATAAATGATTGAAATTATTTGTACAATTATAAAACAAATATGTTATGATTCTATATTTAATAAAATTTACTTGTTTGTATAGTGTTAATATAAGATATACGTTCTATAATTCTACATACACATATATTTATAGATAATAAAAGAGATATAAGAGTGTATATGCACACACACACACACATAGACACACATAAATATATAAATATCTTGACTTTATTGCGATCTTCTCTGGTGGGTCGAAGAATTCGTCCCTTAGTTCGTAGATGTTTGTGACAAGATGAAATTTTCCAGATAGATTGAAAAGAAAACTGACGGTAAGAAAGTAAATATGCCGTAGAGAAGAAAAACGAAAACATGGGCGATAGAAAATATCTCTTCGAAGTCCTATCAAAACACAACGTCTTGAAAAAAAAAAAAGAAAAGCTGGAAGAACTTTTTTCGTTGAGAAAAAGATTTCTTTTTGTTTATATTTGTATTGTCTTTTTCCTATCTTAATATAATAAAAATTAAGAGAAGTACGTTTAGATTTAAAGATCGCGCGTGCGGATAATTAAACATTATTTATTATTTTTTACCGCGTATAAAGAAAGAGAAAATAAATAATGATTATTAAACAAATACGAAGAGAAATCTTTAACCAGTAAAAAAAAAAAGAAATTAAAACAAAGTAATAATAAATATTTAGTAATAATTTTTACACTTATTTTTAATAAAATTATACATAAGATAATTGTTACCCCCTCCCCCCATAAGTATATAAATATGATAAGTAAAAATAATTCTAATAATATAAATCGAAATAAAATACACGTACGAATAAAATGAAGAAAAAAGTGATAACGAAAAGGGAATTAAAAAAACCTCGTAAATATTAAAACAAAAAAATTAACAAGGGAGTATATAGAAAACAAACAAGCAGAAAGGAAATCATTCGAGTAGGCTAATTTGTATTACGGTGACTTTACGCTTTAACGGAACAGAAAAGAAAACGTCGCGTGTTTGCAAATTCTTTCTTTGTTTTTTTTTTCTTCTTCTTTCTCTACCTACGTTCCATTTATTTCTCTCTTTCTCTCTCTCTCTCATTCTTTTTTATTCGATCGAGGGCTAAGGTCGATTCAAAGTTATGCCAAATGAAAGAGAAAAAAGAAAAGAAGAATAAATTCCTTTCTTTTCAACCCTTATTAATATCAACCATTAAATATGACTTCTCCCACGCAAATAGAGCAAACATGAATTCATTCATGCATAAATATATATATATATATATACGTATGTATAGATGAACAATACAAAACGAGTTGTGCACGTGCATGTAAATTACAAAATCTACCTTTTCATCCTTTTGAAAATAATCGAGCTCTCTCTCTCTCGTATATATCGATTTTACCGAGTATTTGTTTCTCTCACTCTTTCTCATTTATTCTGCACTCATATACGCGGAGACAATATCTTCCTTTTCAAAAACAAAAACAAAAATACAAAAATCAAGAACTGAAGAGAGAGAGAGAGGAATCAGATGTTGTATCGATGCAGACCGAAAGTGATATCCGTCTCGTATTTTTCTTTTTTTCTTTCACATTTTTTTTTCCTTGTCCCTCGTTTACCCTGTCTAACGCATAAATCAAATACATCGTGGATAATGGATAGGATACTCGATGATGGAGGAAAAGTCGCTTATAAGAGACGAGACGACGGTGATGAAATAATGTTAACGAAGCGAGAGAACGAACTAGGGTGAATTTTGTCTTCCCTCTCTCTCTCTCTCTCTCTCTCTTTCTCTTATTTTCTTCTCTTCTCGTTTCACGTAAAAATAAAAATAAAAATAAAAAAAATATCTAGAGAAAGAAAGAAGCACGTATAATAGCATTAGTGTAGGATAGAGAAAAAGAACCCATAAATATACATACATATACATGTATATATATATATGTATTCGTAAGCTTAATCGATGATCCGCGGTAGTATGCGAAGCGTGAAACGAGCACGCGAGAAGCAACTGCAACTGCAACAGCAGCAGTAACAGAACTGGTAACGAGAAACGTTGCGGCAGCACAGTGCTGCTGCACTTGCATTTATTTGTCTTTCGTTATATTTCATACCGAAAGGAGAGTATTCCACTTGTGGATGCGATAAAACGAATGAACGAACAGAAAAAGAGAAGAGAAGAGAAAAGATGATAACGATCGGTTCCTCGATAAGAAAATCGAACAACCCGGCAGAATAATATTTCTTCTTTATTAATACTCTTGGTATATATACACTTACCGTGTCTTGCACAAAAAAAGAAAAAAAAGTAGTATTTTATCTTTTAAGAGTTTCTTTGATTGGTGTATTTTTTTCTTTTCTTTTCTCTTTTTATATTACTCACATCGATGCACGCTTAATTTTTGTAATATTACGTTAACGTTGTTACAAAAAGTTAATTGAAAAGAACGGATATTTTGTAATGGTAAATCATTTTAATTGGGGATGACTAATATTATTAATCATCGTTGTGATACTTCGAAGACGATTACCCGTAAATTCATTTTAAATTCGATATTAATTATTGGATATATTTTTGTTCTCTCTCACTTTTTTTTTATTTGTTTTTTTTTCTATCGAATAATATAACTTTTTACTATATATATATATAAGTCTCAAAGGGAATTATAGACGGTTAATAAATCTGATGAACAATTTATTTTGAACTAGTTGTACGTTTCGTCCCTTACTGGGGACTTCATCAGCAACTAAAAATTAAAAAAGGTTGTTTTAGGATCAAATTGTATTGTAATATGTTAAGTTTTATTGAAATGTATGACTCTGTAAAAAAGATAATATGTATTGACGCGTGAACTAAATGATCAAGGTAAAAAATTAGAATTTATTGTAATGTTTATATTTATTAACAAGTCATAATAAAATTTTTAGTTGCTGATGAAGTCCCCAGTAAGGGACGAAACGTACAACTAGTTCAAAATAAATTGTTCATCAGATTTATTAACCGTCTATAATTCCCTTTGAGACTTATATATTAATATATTTTTTGGACAAGAATATTGATAATTAATAAATTTTTACCTTATTCGCAAGGTCCAACATATTTCCAGATCCACCGGCAGCAGCCTCGACGAGCTTTTGAAGGGTGTGAGGCTCCGGTGAAAGATCACGAGCACCACTGTCGAATTCCCAACTCTCATGTCTTCCCGAGACTGTTCCTGAAAATCGATCGTACCAGTTCCATACAAATTTACAAACAAATTTTACGAACCAATGTACGACAGGTGAATAGACATTCATATCAGGAAAAAACTATAAATCTGGATATTGTTGATCGTACGAAAAAAAAAAAAAAAGGATTTACTTTGACAACAGAGAGAGCTGGAACGTATTTTATAATTTTTTTATGACACTTTTCCATCTTATACGGATTCCTGTCACGCCTCGACCAAACGTATGTGTACGTTTGTGTATATATGCAGGTGTGTGTGTGTGTGTGTGTGTATACATGCAAGATATATAAGTTTGCTAGAGGATGACGATTAGTAACACGACGGGTGATATTTCTGACAATCGAAAAATTCTTACGAAAAGTATCCACCCTGTTTCCACGTTTGAAGTGGCCAATTTCTTCTTCTTTTTTTTTTGTATATAAATAAATGATGTAATATCAAAGCTATCTCATATACATTTTATTTCGATTAATGTATTCTATTTTGTATTCTATTAATATTTTAAATCGTTTGAATGTGAAAATACATTTGTTCGAAGGTACCTGGCAAATGATTACTTTGAATTGAAAATTTTCATCTTTAATAAAATATCAAATAGAAATTGTTATTTTTAAATAAATGTACTTTATATTATTCTTACTTTGATGGATATATAAATTGATTCTGATACAACTAACACTACAATCTTACGTAATCTCGTTCAATAATAGTCGATCAACTAAATGTTCTATAAAACTAACTCTTTTCATTATTTTCTAATATCCTAGAAGATTTGACAAAAAAAAAGAACCTATTCAATAAGAAAATATCACATTAATTTTCTTTCTATCTCGATTAGTTTTGGACCACCCTCTATAGAGTAGCACAATGCTCCTCCCGTTAGTCATGGCCCTCACGGTTATTGATCCAGAAACAATCGATAAGAACCTATACTGTAAGATCTTACGGGGACTAATTGTAAGAATTGAACGAGTAAAACTCCGATGCGTCTCAATATGGCGACGAAGATCATCCGAGCTTTTGACATTGATTACAAATTCAATAAATTCAACGAACCGTTCGCGTCTCGACTGCTCATGAATATAAAATGTAGTATGCTTCTATCTTCTATTCGCGAAGAGTTATATATATATACATATCGAAACCAACGAATCAAGTTTCTCTAGTTCATATTCAAACTCATCTACGTGTATAATGTAATTATAATAAATCAATTATTATGACTCGCACGCGAATCTTTTTTCTAATTATTTTTCTTTTTTTATGATGATGATATCACGAATAAGAGATTAGAATCTTACCAAGACTATTGTCACTGCTGGTTGGAAGATATTCCGGAGTATGAGTGTGATGAGGGCTAGTTCTATGTTTACCAGACCTAAGGGCTTCGATTTCTGGTCGGAGAGCCAAACGACGTCTGAGGAACTCTTGATAGGATATGCGACCGTGCTCGTCCGCACCTAATTCCCTCATCAGCTCTTCCACGGAATTTTCCAGATTCAGTTCTCTGCATACCGTCAGCAAATCTTGACTGAAATTCACATTTATTCGAAAAATCAATAGTTATTGATGAAATAACAATATTTTATCGAACGTCATATTACAATTAATATATATATAATATTATAATCAAATTTATTAACCACTTGACGCGTGTTATACAAAATATTATACAAAATAAATCCTGAAAAATAATCTTTAATTTTTGAAGCTAAATTCAACAGTTATGTAAGCTTACAAACAGAACGAATTATTTACATTACTAATTTATCTCTGTATCCGAAAATATGGTGTACATTGGAAAATTATTTCTCTCTACGTATTTATAGTCTAAATTTATAAATAATTGCAATTGCCGTTAAGTAAAATTAATTTATCGATGTTACGCATATACATTTACAAAATTTAACAGATATTAAGTAATTTTAATTGAAATGAAATCTGGCCTGAAAACATATTAAATTTACTGGACGAAGTTTTGCGTTATTATAACAACTTTTGTAATACGTCATTAAACACATTATCAAATAATTAATTGTTTTAATTTGATATCGATGAGAATAATAAAATCTCCGAGTTATCATCGTATACCAAAAGGGATTGTTAATTAAACTCTAACATTTAACTTCTCAATGAATAAATGAAGAAAACAAAATACAAAAAAGACAAAAAGATGACAGAGAAACAAACAATGTTGTTTATTACGAAATTCGTATCACGATTCGACGATTAAGAAGAATCACTATCGTAAGGGAAATGACAAAATTTAGATACAACCCCATAGTCTCATGAGAACACTGGATGAGAGTAATTCGAGTACGTTGTTACCTGACAGTTTTTCGAGTAAAAAAAGAAAAAAAAGAGAGAATGAGAGCAATGACATTTTATCGAAAAACTCTTCTTTCCGCAGGAAAGTAACCGCATGCGGATTGTTCGCAAAACAACCTTACAATAGATCCGACGAGTTAATAAGTGCTCCAGGCCTATTGTTGGAACGCGTAAAATACTGCCTACCTACCCCTAGTTACCTACCCACATAGAGGGTAGCAATAGTGGGGGAGAGGGGGATTGTGGGAGACACAGAGGGTGAGATTTCTCTACCAAGCGTAAAACGTTCGATCGACTTCTTTTTTTTTCGTGCATTTCTTTTTACTACCCTGGCGCCCACATCAATTTTTATTGTCCTCCCTTTTTCTTTTCTCACTTTTTACTTTCTTTCTTTTTCTTTTTCTGCTTTTCGACGTATAACATGTGTATACAAAAAAAAAAGCTCGAACTATATTTGAACATAAATAAAACAATCAAACTAGATCATAAATTGATGATGTAGGGTTGGTTTATATCGTCGGTAATTTATAAAAAAAAAATTATCTACTGATGTAATAACGATCAAGAGGTAGATAAATCAAGGATAAGAAATCTTAGGAATGATCGTTAAAATGACGTAGGATGATAGATCGTATACTTTCGATAGCAAAAAATCATATGAAAAATTGAGAGTACAGTGGGGAGCACTTTAAAAGGAAAAGGAGAAAAAGAGATTGGTAAGAGATAGATAAAAAGAAAGAGAGAGAGAGAGAGAGATACTGAATCGCAGTGGATATTTCGAAGATGAAAAGCGAGTAATATAAAGTAAGGGCAGCGTTGATCCTCCGGAACAAGAGATACGTGTCGTCCCTCGTAAGCCAAGAAAGAGTGAATAAGAGAGAGAGAGAGAAAGAGAGAGAGAGAGAGATAAAGAGGTAGAAAGAGAGTACCTGCACCCTGTTATATACTCCGTTCACTCCTTTGTCGGTTCGTTTGATGTGGGGAGCACGGGAAAAGAGACAGGAGACTTGCACGCGTATTACGCATAGGAAAAAAAAGTGCCTGGTGGCATTGAAGAAGAAAAAGGACAGAAAGAGGGGAAAAAAGACAGTGACGGAAAAAGGACAGGGCCAAGGGAAAAAAAAAGACAGAGAGAATGAAAAAGAAGAAAAAGAGAGTGAGAGAGAGAAAAAACGCAAGTGGGCACTTGGGCATTCAGCTTCAGTTCGCAATCTCGCGAGTTGGCAATCGGTTGGATGCACGAGAAGTACAAGTTTTCGAAAGGGGCGCTTCGGTGCTTTTTGAGCTTGCGAGCTCAACGAGACGTGCGCCACCTCAGAATAAGGATCTTACCGGGCAAAAGTTAATGAGATTACAAAAGCGGCCGGTAATGAATACTGAAGAAGCTGAGAAATCTTTCTTTCTTTCTTTCTTTCTTCCTTTATTTTCTCCTTTTTCCTTCATTTTAATTTTTTGTTTGTTTACCTCATTCTCCTTTCCCATCTACTCTTTTTTTTTTCCTTCAACAACTATCCACTTTTTAACCTGTCCGGTAAATTTCACCTCTTCTCTTTTTCTATTATTTATCAAAGGAGAGTCCCCTCCCCCCCCCCGTATCACGCGCATCTTTTTATTTTCCTTCTTTAGCCCTTCGTACGATTCTCGCGCCATTGCATCCGAATAATTTTCAATGCGAACCACCCAAATCAAGCGTGAAAAGTCCATTAAGCTCGACTACTTTCCCTTTGGGCTTGAAGTAAACATCAAGCTTACGAACATCCAGAGATAGAGATAGAAAGAGAAATAAAGACTCGTTCGTAATTAAAAGATGCTCGTTTGAAGAAAGAGAAACGATGGAAAAAATAAAAATAGAAAAGAAGAAGAAGAAGAAGAAAAATAAAACAGAAAATCAAGAGACAGAGGCAACAAAATTCAACATCGTTTCAAATTACGCGCCCAGACAATAGATAGACATTACCGATCGATAAGAACGATTATTTTTATCGACGATGTGTTTTCGCTCGAAGCTTTTATATTTCGAAGACAGTATGTTCGTAATTGAAGGCACGAAAAGGGAGAAGAGTAGAAGTATATGTATCAGCAGGGGGGGGGGGTGGATCCTTTATTATACACGCTCATCTCGTACACACGAACAATTCTCTTTAACGTTCAGCCTCCTCAATTGAGGAAGATGAGAAAAAGGAGGACGAGGAGGAAGAGGAGGAAGAGGAGGAGGAGGTGAAGAACGTTAAAGCACGCGAATCCTCCCCTCATCGATAAATTTGCATAGTGATTTATGGGACGACTCGGAAAGAGCGTGATACTCGCTTCGGTTATAGGGATGCTGCTAAACCAAACGGTATAAATTTGTAAACGAGTGAAAACGTGTTTCGAGAATTAACAAAAAAAAACAGAATAAAAATCTAAAGAGTAAAAGGTGTGGAAGAGAAGGAAAGATCGTAGCAGACACGGATTGGTCCAGAGACGCAAAACTATCTCTTCTACGTATGTTAAACCAACTCATTGGCCATTATCTTTCCGGTTTATTCATCGCCGATGCCATTCGAACGAACGACGAATGCCGTTACGTATATACATATATATATATATATACGTATACACGTTAGCAAAAGGTAGAATAAGATAAAAGAGGATAAATGGAAAGATACGGAAGATAAAACAAAAAGAGAAAAAAAAAGAAAAGAGAGCGGGAAAAACAAAAAAGGATCGGCCGGCAGTCAGGAATTTAATTTTAAGCGAACTGCGCAAACGAACGAACGAACGAAAGCAAAAAATAAATGTAGAAACGTAGTAGGAACGTCGTAGGAATGAACGAACGTATTCAAATCGTCTAATTAATTGAAGGAATAATTTAAAGGAACGCGCAAACGTGCCAGGTTTGACTGTAAAACAATGTGTTCTCGGTGTAACGCGGCCCATTTACTAGAGAATTAAAAATCGCGGAACGGATTTTCTTTTTTTATTATTCCTTTTTTTAATTTCTTTTTTTTTCCGAACCGCGAAAGAGAGAGTCGCGATTCCTCTTCTCTCTTTCCTACCTCCCACCCACCCCTATACTCTTTCTCTTTCACCCCTCGTTCTCTTTTTACCCCAAGGGAATATCTTCGAGTGGCGCAAGTTTTAATGAATAGCGAATGGAAATTTTTCATAGTCACGCCACGGACAACGGGACGGAATAAAAGCTTACAAAGGATACCGTTTCGTTTTCCATCTTTTCTGTTTCTTTTTACTTCTTGTTTCTCTTTTTCTTTTTTCCCCCGACGTTTCTCTCTCCCTTTTCCTTCTCGTCCCAAAGAGAAAGAGAAAGATAAAGATGGAAAGAGAGATAAAGAAAGACAAAGGGAAAATATTTCAAATGGCCATTACGCTTGCTTTTCTCTTTCGACGGACGCGCGTCGTTAATTCTAACTTTCTTTACCGTTTAGCTTTTTCTACCCCTAATTGACGTTCCATCGACGAACGTTCTTAATTTCTCTCTCTCTCTCTCTCTCTTAACTTTCTTTTTGTTTTGACTTTTTTTTATCTATCTATAACGAATATAACGTCTTTATTTTCGATACGAATATTATTCGCAATAGTATAGAAAACGATGATAAATTTAAAAAAAAACAATCATTAATTATAATTGTTTTTGATGAAAGTTTATTAACGGTTATTACGTAGTCACGTGATCCCGCGTTTAAATTTAATTTTAATTCAAAATGACTGTCAGATTACTTTAGTCAATCGTACGATTTCTTGGTCCTTATTTCTCTTCTATTTATTGTTGTATATTAAAAATAACAAAGATAATGTATAAAATAAGAAGATTATTGTACCAACCTGTCGATAAAACCATCTCCGTCGCCGTCGCATGCTTGGAAAAGCTTCCTAACGCGTTCCTCGTCGCAGATGGAGCCCGTCTCGCTCTCAGCATCAGCGGTTTGCGACATCCTCACACTACCCCTCCCTCCTAGCCATCGCGATTACCAAACATCACAGATCCTCTCGACCCTCTTTTGACAACTTCCACCCTTTTACGCCTCATCCGTGTTTGCAGTAGTTCGATATCGATCTTTAAAGTATCGAAACATTCGAAACAAATCGAAACTTCCGCGCCTTCTTTTCGGCACGATGCAAACCCAATGCAAACCAGATGTAAAATGATATTTACTTGCTTCTTTATCCCCTTACCATCCCTTTTCTTTTCCTTTTTTTATTTATTTATTTTCTCTCTCTCTCTTAAACAAGTATTTTCTCTTTTCCCCCTTGATCGATAATATTTATATTACGAGAGTTGAAATAATCGCTTGGATATTAAATTTCAATTGTACGATCGTTTTTTTGTTTCTTTGATTTTAAAAAAAAAAAACCCGCGGATTTTTATACTGCGTTATGTGACAAGAAGAACAATTTCTATTTCCATATCTTCTTCTTCTTTTTCTTCTTAGTCTTCTTCTTCTTCTTCTTACGAGTGAGAAAGAGAGAGAGAGAAAGGAAAAGAGAAAAAGAGAAAGAGAAGTACCAGGAGTTATTCTTAGACGGTGAAATTGTCTCTCTTTCTTTCTTTCTTTCTTTCTTTATTACTCCCTCGTGCGCGTCGTACTCTGACTATATCTAAAAGGGTGAGGGTAGAAAATTCGAGGGAGTCCAATCGCTTTTCTTTCTTATTCTAATCGTCCCTCTTCTTATAATAATCTGTGTTTCTTCGTACCTTTATCTTTCTTTCTTTCCCTCTCTCTCTCTTTCTCTTTCTCTATCTCTCTTTCTTTCTTTCTCTTTCAGTTACACTCCAGTATTTTTTTTTCTTTTTTTATTTTCTTTTTTTTTTTTTTCTTATAATGTAATAAATCCAAATAAAAATATTCAATTTACACTTATTAATGACTTGAAAGGGTTAAAAATAATGACAAAAACGTTTAAATCTTTTCTTTGCTTAACTATTCGATTCGCGCGAGCAAGTGAAAAATCCACTGCTACCCACCGGTTATCGTTTCCAGTGTCACCGAGTCACTAACCCTAACCTCAAAACTGTGTTCGAGGTTCACCCTCCCTCGCGAGTCAGCGACGGCAATAAAAACTATCGATTGAGCTCGCCGCTCTAAAAACCAACTCGACATTTAACGCCATCTTGCTTTATCAAGCGCGCCGTAATATCGACAAGATGGCGCTGCCTACGTAGTAATGGCGGGATATTCAAAATTCGTACAGACGTTTGACGGATATTGTAGTTTCGTAAAGATACCCTTTAAATGTTATATTTTATGTTATAAATATTACAGACTTTGATTATCCTTAATTATGTTAATTATTTGACCTGCAAATAAAATTAAGTTATTGTTTTGTAATTAGTTGTATACATATGTATGTAATATCATATAGTATATAATATATACTGTACGATATTTTTAGTAACAAGTATATTTGAATACGTTAACTAATTAGATATACTGGATAAATAATTAGTTATAGTATATTATTCTGTAGACGTTAATATCTCTTTAACTACGGACACAAGTTTTTTTAATTTCGTAGGATCAGGACTGTAAGCCCACATAATACACCGCGTGTGTTCTTTAGTAGGTAAACTTTTAAGATCTCCATCAATTTGGAACCAAGAATTATCTTCTTTCTCTTTCATACGATCGACAAGTGCCCGAAGAAACTTATTTCTTTTCCTATCCCACGTTAAATCGGATTCTGGGATTTTTACCGTCCTCAATTTCTTGTAATCTCCATCTACCTCCTCGTATGCCCTATACATCGAATAAAAAATTAATAAATGATCCAATTACATCCACAATGTTTCGATAAAACGCTTACGACTTACTTTAAAAATTCTTTATCCTCGATATCATATTTTTCAGCGAGAGGTTCAAAGGCTCGAATAACATCGATCGATAAATAATTAAAATTATCTTTCGATTTACCATTTACATTATAGTCGGTAATCCAATCCTCAAAAACCTGAACAGCTTCCTTCATATTCTTGATTTTATTAATATCCTTCGTACACGATATTACCCTTTCGGCCCTTTTAACCAAACCAACAATTGCATGATACTGATAACTCAAATCTCGTCCTTCGAGAAACTCGATACTTTGCAAAGCTTTTTCCTTATCTTTAAAACTAAGTCCACTATCTTCCTTTTTCTCTTGTTCAGCGTCAGTAGATAACTTGGCAAGTTTTTTATCGGGCTCGTTAGAATCACTTTCGCTACTCGATGTGTCCTTGTCATGGCTTCTCTTCTGCGTTTTTTTCGTCGTGTTTTCTTCCTCTATTTCCATATCTACATCATCCATAACACCGAATTTCGATGCCACGTCTGTGATCAACTTTTTCAACTTTGTCGGATCCGGACTGTATCCTAACATAATGCATCTTACATGTTCCTTCGTTGGAAGTCCTCTTAGATCACCAACATCTGTCTCATACCATTGAATATTTTTTTCTCTGATATTAGCTATGATCTCTTTCAATCTACGATTTCTCTCAATGTCCCACGTTATCCCATTATTTTTTAACTTTGATGTACGTAAATTTTTGTAATCCCCTTTTTCCTTTTTGTAAGCGCTACGATAATGAAAAAAAGAAAAAAAACAATAAATATATAATAAATGATTAAGATACATTTCTTGGGTTGTCCGGAAAGTTAAATATTTATTTTTATTGTATTTTCTTATGAAACTTGTTAAATTGTAGTATTATTTTTTTTTAATTTAGTAATATGTTTTATATTTCAAAAAACACCGTTCGCGAATAATCATTAATTCTATTTAATATATAATTAATATATATATATATATTTATAATTCGTCCCGAATTTTCCGGACAACCCAATAATATTATTATTAAGTATCAATTTTTCTAGTTAGATAAATAAANTAATATTATTGGGTTGTCCGGAAAATTCGGGACGAATTATAAATATATATATATATATTTATAATTCGTCCCGAATTTTCCGGACAACCCAATAATATTATTATTAAGTATCAATTTTTCTAGTTAGATAAATAAAAAACTTTACAAGTAAAATTCATCGTCGATTATATCGTATCTTTTAGCAAGTGATCTATAAGCTTTGATCGTATCGATCGGTAAATATGCAAGATTTTCTTTTCCACGATTATTTTCCTTGTAATCGATTAACCAATCCTCGAATATTTTCAGAGCATCTCGTAAATTGGATAGTTTCTCCTCGTCCTTCGTTATTTGTAATGTTCTCTTAACACGACTAACGAAGCTGGTTATAACATGATATTGATAACTTATATCACGACCATCGAGAAATTTCAACGTATCCAAAGCCTTTTGCTTATCCTTGAAACCCATTGATCCTTCTTCTATTTCGGAAGATTTCGTTTTAGCCATGACGATAATTTAAACGTTCGTTTACTGAAACGAATTTGTTTCATTTAATTTTATAATATTATTAAATGACGCAGAAAAAGATTCACGAGTCAACTATATCATCTTTAGAAAGAATAAAGTCAGCCAAAAAATGACTCATTTTAAGTACTTGAAAGACTAATTTTCGTATAAATTTATGAATCTTGCACAATCGATTATAATGTGTACGTAAACATGTTATATGCAGAGTGAGCTACGACAAACTGTACTTGTGTGTGTGTGATTCATAGCATAGCATAAAAATTACTGTAGAAACTAAATCCTAAAAAAAAAAATAGAAAAGAAAAAAATACTACAACGATACGTATAAAATAGGATCCACTCTGTAAAATCTAAAAATATTATATATATTTGAAATATAATACGGAATCATATTCTAATAGAGAATATAAACGAGTACGAAACATAAGAATTTTATCGATAATAATTATAAAAATAAAAAAGTTGTGACATATAAAAAACATATGTAAAAGTTATTCACTGTTAAATGCAAGTATAATTCTTTTTCGTTATCTTTTTTTTTTTTGTAAACATATATATTTACATTACCGAAAGAGTTCTACAATTACACGATAGCAGTAAACTTACCAAGTTTACGATTAACAATAAAATACACTAGTCGAGTAAAATAAATAGATTCGTCGATAAAATCACGAAGAGGATATCACTCTAACAAATTCCACTATCAGAATGTACGATTCCACGCATTTTGTCTTCGGAGTGACAGTTGCGAACCCATCACCGTATAACTTAAGTCACCGACTATAGTTGCCACTGTGCTCTCATGCGGGTGGGGAAATATAGCTATGACGCTATATTAACCTAGCGCGAGAGAGCGAGACGCAAATATAAACATGTCCTGAGGTGTGTCAGAGCCCGAAATATACACTCGACCTCCGTACGATGCCGTGGGACTTACGTCATATTAAGCAATGACCGCGGATCTTAACTTCGAAGAAAACATACTCCCGATCTGACCTCGCGCCTTGGCAAAAAAAATTCATCTTATATCGATAAATATTATTATTTCATATGTACGTATTTTTCGAGGCTCTTTCATTTCATTATAATTATTAATTCCTCACAGAAAAAATATAATTACAATTAATTTGAATAATATAAAGCCTGCTAAAATTGAATTTATTTTATATCATTCTATTTACAGAATAAATTACAACACATCTTCTTATCGAATTAGAAAATAAAAAAGAAATGAAATTTTCTATTTAAAAATGTCAATCCTTTCTTTTCGATAAATAATTATTTCTAATTAAACAAGTATATCGTGTAGTTCTCATCTCGTCGAAATTTTACGTAAAACAACTAACATATTTACACGTGGATCTACGAAAAATTCATTAATGAGGGAAACTTATTTTTCCTTTTTCTTTTTTTTTTTTTCACAAAAAACATTCAATTCGTGATCGATGAACCTTCGAGATGGAGAAGAAATTTCTATATATCTTCTTCAACAAACGCAACTACCAACACCTAAACAAGCATACGATACTTGCTCGATTTTAGAATTCGTACTACTGTCCAATATTGTGGTTTCCGTAGTTGCCGACGGTGGTGGTAACTGTGATCTCTGCGTATCGTCGTAACTGATCGGTAAATTCTCTCGTTCTCTACTGATATTCTCTGCTTCGTGATTGTACGAGGTTTTAGTTGGTTGTTCTTGAGATCTAACATCAAGGGGATGTTCTAATGTCGATAACCGACCATAGTTAATAAAGGTTTCCGAATAAGCTGAAGTAGCATGATGGTGATGATGATGATGATAGTGGTGGTGATGATTATCGTATTGCGCTGAGTAATGCGCATGATATCTAGTCGTTGGTGTCTTAAAATCTTCATTAGCACCCAAGTATTGATGTAGATGATGTAAGGTAGATGGTCCATAAACTGTTGTACATGATAAGTGTTCATTTTTACAAGTAATTTCATAAATAATAAACTACGATAATTCGTTAAAATTTCTTGAATTCTTAACAAATAGAAATACATAATAAATACAAACATTTTGATCACCAACCTGCAGCCGTGTTCGAATACATAGCAAGAACAGCATCACCGTAACCGGTTGTTGAATGTTTACCAAGTTCAGTGATGTCACTTGTGGTGCACGTCTTTCCTGACACTGTGTGCGTTCTTACCATACTACTATGGACTTCGGTAGTAAGTGCAGGAGATCCTCCGGTACCATAAGCCATATTAAACAAAGCTTCCGGATCGCATACAAATTTGTAAACGTATCTTTCACCTGCAACCTTTTGCATTATTCCCTTCTCATAATAATACCTTAAAGAACGACTTAATTTGTCATAATTCATTGCCGGTCGATTTTTTTGAACGCCCCATCTACGTGCTACCTATAATAACGATCACAGATTTAATAAGTTGATCTCGGTACTAAATTATTATAAAAATATATTACAAAATTATTGACCTCTTCCGGTTCGATAAGTTTAAATTCCATGCCACGACCGGTCCAGGCGATGCAAGGTGCATTCGTTGGATCATCCAACAAAGCAACGAGGAATTGCCAAAGCTGAAGAGATCCACGTCTCTGTTGTTGATATCCAACAGTCACGTCGCTCCAAGTAGTTGTAGCACTAGTCGAAGATGGCCTCTTACTAATGTATTCAGAATTCCACGAGGATGATGGTGATCCTCGTTTTTGCAAGCAATTATTTTGTCTTTCCCACGACGAATTTCTCGAATCCACTTGAACCCCTAATTCTGTCCAAGTAGGAGTTATACTACGTTTACCATAAGCATCGGACGTCCAACTTTCTTGTCGTGGTAAAAAGTTATCTGATTGAGTTGAAATAGGTGGTTGCCATTGAGATGTACCGGAAAAAGCACTGGCTGGTCGACTGGGTATCGGTGAACTTCTACTTTCTCGGGTACCAATTGCATATTGTTGTTGTTGTTGTTGCTGCTGTTGCTGTTGCTGTTGTTGCTGTTGTTGTTGTTGTTGTTGTTGTTGTGGATAAATCAAACTGTTTACTGTAAAAGAAAAAAGCTTCGGTTAGAATCTCTGCTACTAAAAAAATCATATAATCCATTAAGAGAGATGTACGTTCCGATAGTTCTTTCATTGTTTCTTTTCTCGTACGTTGATCGTTAACTACGCGAACGAGAGGAAAAAGGAAAGAGAGGAAAAGAGATAGAAAGAGAGAGAGAGAGAGAGAGAGAGAGGGAGGAGAGAAAAAGAAAAAGAAGAAGAAGATCCGTATAGATGAAAAAACGTTATGGAGGATGGGAAGATAGGAAGACAAAACGTAGAGGAACGTATTGGCGATTGCACTCACGCGCCGTCGCTGGTGAAGTGCTCGTCACACAAATATCGGCAGGAAATTGGTTGATATTCAAAGCCCACGGGGTTGCTCTGGCTTGCTCTGACGAGCAAGCGGATAGCGTTGGCGTCGTGGTACCTCTGAAATCCCGCGTACAGCTCGTGCGATATGTATATTAATCGGGTGCTATGCTCTCGAAGGCTACACCACCATACCACCACTATCACCATCAACGACTACGCAACCACCAACGTCGTTGCTACCTCCCGACTCCGGCCCCAACTCCTCCACCTCATTCTCCCCCTTTACTCCGGCACCATCGCTCCCAAAAAAGCCATTCTCGAACCGTAATCCGGTTACGCTTCAAGTCGTGCAGGGGAATATTGAAAAATTGAGAAAGCTTCGATGCCGAGACGTATTCGTTGCTACGATGAAATATCCTGACCTCGCGAAGGTTCTATCAAAAAGGCAACGTACTGCATGATCATTATATTTTAATACTAACCGCATACCTGAACTTTATTATATTCCTTTAAAATATGTACAATTAATATAATATACGTAATTAATCTATATATATATATACTTTTTTATTCAGATTCTATATTACACTCGTTGTTTTAGTGTAATAAGAGTGATCACGTTATATCATTCTTCGTTTCATTATTATATACCACAGAGCCTAACAGAGAGAATTAACAGGAAGGTTCACGAAAGTCAACTATAACTGGCGTTTTGCTTTACCTGCCAGGGTAAACGTCGGTTGGATCGTGGGTATTCGAAGAGAAGAGCTTTTGGGAAGGGAATGGAAGCTCCAGGGCTAATCTACCACTTTGTCTCTCTCTCTCTCTCTCTCTCTCTTTCTCTCTTGAAAGAGGGTAGGAGAGTGAGGATGGAAAGGGGTTGGTCCTAGGTCGGCGAGAGCGGGACCAGAGGCTTTGCGGGTGGTTTTAAATTAAAATTAATCACGAACTGATGAAACTGGCGGCGTTCTGCTGCTCACTGGGGTAGGTAAAGGGTTGCGAGACGAGGGGTGGTCAGGGGCGGCGCACACGAGGGTTGTTCGCGTAAGAGGACGGCCTACACTCGTCCATTCTCAGAAACGAGAGAAGGTATCGCTCGTTTTCACCCTTCTTCACCCTCCCCATTTCCTATTCCCTCTCTCTCTCTCTCTCTCTCTCTCTCTCTCTCTCTCAGTCTCTTTTTCTCTCTCTTCCTCTCATTGTCAGTCTCGAATTCCGGCGCTGCGTTCTATTAATAATGCAAGCACGATTTTACATCTACTTTGCTCGCCAAATGGCTTGTCTTGGACCAACGTCAAATACGTTTTTTTTTTGTTCTTTTTCATTTTTTGTTTTTTTTTCATAATTTCCACCAAGAACGAATAATAACGTCATAATAACGAATATTGTCTATAATTATCGTAATGTGCATTCGCTAGATAAGCATTGATATACCTATTCGATATGAATTAAGTACTGAATCGATCTATATATGTAAAACTAATCGCGATCGCAGATTCGTAATCCTCAGGAATCGTACGGATTAATTACTGGAACACGGACAATTGGTATTCATTAACGGGTTATTACTATTCCGTTCATTATTTTGCAACGTACGGAAGAGCGATATGTGTGTTTGTGTATCGGTACACATGTTATTACACGAAATAAACACACGAATTGATTTGAATCATATCAAAAGATCATCGATGGAAGTTTAGGTATATATAATTTTCTTAAAAAAATAAAAATATATATATATATAGTTTGTGTTTTTTTCCTTTTCCTATTTCCATAATGAATTTGAACACGATGAAATAGCACGAATAAAAAGCTATCATCGATAGCAACGATAGAAGATTCATCCTATTATTACCGTAAACTACGTCTAAATAATTGAAACGGTTAATGGTAGGGAGAATTAGCTGAAGAGAGGCCGTAGGAAAATTCCCTGGTGACTTGGAAGTAGGTGGGTATCGCGATACACATCGTGTCGGTGGATAGATATAGTAAACGAGTTCCTAAAGGATTCGTTATATTCGTGTGCGTAAAGACTAATCGTACGGATTACGGAGCATGAGCTTGCAAACCTTGATTTCAACCTTTCATAGTCATCTGTAGTCTTGGTTTACCTTATTTATCACTTTCCATTTTAATTAAATGAGTATTATTATCGTATGATTAGAAAATTTATTTAATTTTTTGAAACAAAATAGAAATAAACGAATAATTTTTTCTTGTCGAATGCTATTATAATTTCATTAGATTTATATTTCGTTTGAATAATAATAATTTGAGACATTTCATCGCATCAATATTTTAACGCATCATCTGATTTTAATATCTCGAAAAGAGAAAGAAAAAGAGAGAGAATTGTGATTTTTGGGACAGGAATATTTTAGAAAATTTGTATCTATTCGTTCTTATTTGAATTGTTACATTTTACTACTGGACCATGAAAGAGCTTTCGACGTTCAATCTCCCACGGGAGAGCATCTGGAGTTCTGTACTTTGCCCAGCAGCTTTCGTTGAATTCTAGGAGACGCTTTCCACGGCTTTCGAGTTGAAAGCAGTCTTCAATTATTCAATTATGCATACTTAGAACAATGCATGAGTTTATTCACCGTTCAAGAGAGAAACTTACGTTCCTTTTACACAAGGAAGTTATCAAAATTTGTTCATTTTATATAAGAAATATTTGATATTCGATGATTATTCATTGTATTTTCTTTGGAAAAAAAAGAAAAATAAGAAGAAAAACTTCTGTCGAATTTTGGATGTAAGGAAAAAAAGAAAAAAAGAAAAAAAAACTAACCGTAACGAGGAGATAACATTGACAACATTTCTCATAGAAAATATATTAGTCTCGGTTTATGATGAGTCAATAAATGGATAGTATAGTAGAATCGTCACCCTCTTATTCCAGTTATTTATGACCCGTATAAAGAACAATGGTGCGTGAATCTTTTGTATTGAAATTTGTCATGGTTTGATTTTTTAACATTGAAAGATAATTTAAGATTTTCATATACTTTGGAGAGACTAGAATATTATAAAAAATATTAAAAAGAAAAGATATATTATATAATTCAAGAATATCATAAAATTGTTATATAAAAAATAAAAAGTAAATAAAAATTTGTATAATCTTACCGTTCTGAGAAGTTGGAGTTATTGAAGACGATATACTGGACACAGAAACCGGCTCGAGATAACCCTTATCAGTCGGTTCTTCTTTTACAGCAACGTTTTTTGAAGATTCACTTTTCTGCGGGCTCAACCTGTTATTTCTAAGAATACAATGAGAGGATGATACACACAATTTTCCATTGTATTGTAATCAAAAATAATCGTAATATCAAAAACAATATAAATACATTATTGTAACATACTCACACGAAACAATCAACTGGAGTACTAGGATTTATATCCAGAAAATTAGTATTAAGCGTAGATGGATGTGCGACGGAAACGGAATATTGAGGATGGTAAAGAGCTTCTCTGGATCTTTCACAATTCACCGATTCTTGTTTTACGCAACCATCTGGAACAAAAAAAAAACAAACAAAATTCATTCGAAGTCTATGTAAAAAGTTCGTTCATTAGTTATCAATAATTAAATTGTTCGAAACATTCATACTTCTTCAAACATATATTAACACTTTTAAGAAAAAAGAAAATTGTATAAATATTGCACAATATTATATTTATTTATTTAATATGATAATAATTTTATATATCATTTATTATTATTATTATTATATTATTATTTTTCGTCACTTCTTGATTCTACATTCATAAGTAAAATTCGTATAGATATTTTTTGGACGAACTTTGTACGCGTTTTAAAGATAATAAACAAATATGTATCTATAATAATTCACAAACAGATATTAATCCTTCGCAATATATTCAAATGAAACATTCTGCCGAGTCATTATAAAATTCTTGCCGTAATTAATTGCAGTATTTCGTTGAAAATAAAAGGAACAATTTTTGTTCATATTCAATCTAATATATTATCAACAAAAAAAAACAATATAATTTTATTTATCTAAACGTTAAATTGTAAAAAAAGAAAAAGATGAATGTATTCGATGAATTTGTTAAAAATGGGGCCAACCTACGTTCGAATGCATATAATTATCGTTTATCAAGTGCGTAACAGTGATTATTGGGTTCTTTTGCTAGGGAAAAAAATAGGACGAGACTAGAAAATAGAAAGAGAAAGAAGAAGAAAATAGGAAGACGTATATGATAATAGGAGAAAGTCAACTTCAGTTATACGCACGTGCCAGAACCGGAAGAGAAGACGCATCGTTGCAGCTCTGGCACGTGGAAGAAGAAAGAAGGAAAAAGAAAAAAGAAAAAAAAAAAAGGGAAAAAAAAGGGAGAAGACCTGAAGACACATGGGCAAGGGAACGAAGGGGGATTGAAGGGCTAAGTTAATGGGGGATGCCGACGATTTTGCGCGGACGAGGGGCGCGGCCCTTCTATAAATCAAACAGACTCCAGCCGTGGGAAGCGTAAGTCAGAGGCCTCCGGCGATCATTGTATTTGTAAACATCGGAAGTTTACTGTTACGAGATAAAGAGAAAAAGAGAGAAAGAGAGAGAAAGTGAGAGAGAGAGAGAGAGAGAGAGAGAGAGTGGAAAAAGAGGAAAGTATAAAATCGACAAATTGTTATCAATACATGTACGTATAAAGTATCTCGTACAAAATTGTTTTCAATTGTCTTAACATATGTATAATATAATGGTGGTGGTGGTGGTGTGTTAGATATATATTTACAAAATTATTATTCATTATAAATGATTATGTATAGAAAAATAGAAAATTTATATACACAAACGTATACGTGGTATATGTTTTATTAATGTATGAATTCGTTAACTTGTGTTATTAAATTCATTGCACCAAAATTGTAATCTATTTTCGTGGAGAAATTTGGCAGTTGCCTGAAAGATGAACCACCTCTGTGTAATACATTACGATCATTACAAATGATGTAAACTATTTCGAATAATAACAGATCTTTATAGAATTATTTTATAAATGAATAATAAATTTGTAAAAAAAAAAAAAAAAAGGTAGAAAATTTATATTTCTACATTTAGTATTATTAATTTAAATATTATTATCTTCTTCTCTAATCATTGATATTTTAAATGATTATTCAATTTATTAAAAAATTACATTTCAAAACTTATACAAAATTAATATATTGTATAAATATTAATAACTTATTTTTGTAATCATTGATACTTTTTGAAAATAACTATAATAAATTTGAAGGAAATCAGTGAAAATGGTATCATCGAAAAAAGCAAATCCGATTAGTCCTCAATGTAATTGGGCGTGTTTATACATCCCTCTCGTTATTTAAACTACCCCTCGAACTGTGGGTTGGTCATTCGAACGCGTATCGTCAAACATGTTTGCTTGTATTATGAATGATACAACAAGTTAACATAACATAAAATAACAAACATTAAGATCAAATTAATGAATACGTTGAACTTATTCATTTGATTATTATTTCACTACATGTAATTAACGGTAAAAATGTGATCATAGATGATTTAAGAATATCGTAAGATATATACGAGTCAATTATAGAACAAACATAAAAATATTAAAAATATATCTACGACGAATTAAATTAATCTGGCAAATATTGAATTGCAAATTCTATAGAGAAGTGAGATACGTGTAATAATATGTTCATAATGATCCCTCCGGTTATTTAAACGAACAAAACGTTTCCATCTATGATATGAATCACACAATATAATACGTTTCAACGAATTTGTACTCATTCCATGTCCCATAGATAAATCTAAAGAAAGAGAGTTTATATAAACTAATGTTTTTTTTTTCATTTTCCTTTTTCTTTGATAAATTATATAATCAAATAAACAATATGTCTAATACCATAAATGATAAAAATCGTTAAGAGATATATTTCATTTTTTTAATTAGTTAAAAAAATAAATTAAATTCGACATATTTAATTTATCATATATATTTCAATAATAATTTCCTTCTTTTTTTCTAAAATTCCAATCTCAATATATGATCTCTGTATTCTTTCTCTTTCACTCATTCAAAAATCTACCTGGAAGATATTAATCAGGAAACGATCGTTTAACTGGTCCGCATGTTAATATAAGTAGATACGTTTAAAATAAAAAGAAAAAAGGAAAAAAAGAAAAGCCCTCTGGCTTAATATAAAGTGCTTACTCGCATAATCCGATATCGATGATCAGCCTATGTTGAAGCACTAGTGTTGATTTTTCTCTCCCGCTTTAAAAAATGGAAAGAAGAAATCACCCTCGAGCGAGCGAACGCGTTGGTTTAATAAAAACTCCTGCGTTCTCTTCTCGTTCCACCCTACCTGAAGTCTACGCAGTGAATATTCAGGAACGCGAGAGCGGGTGCAAAAGGAAAAAAAAAAAGAGAGAGAGAGAGAGAGACTAAAATAGACAAACAATATTATATCTCTTTCAAAATATTTAGTTGAGTTCATTGGAATATTTTTAAAGAACGATGTTTGAAAAAAAAAACAAATAAATAAATAAACATATTTCACAATAATTGTTTAAACATAGGAAATTGTTCATCAATTAGTTCTTCGTATATGTGTTAGGTATATATTCTTTAGTAGTTTTTATTTGATTAAAATATATATAATGTTAAAAGAAGAAGATATCAAAACGTTATATTTCAGATAGTAATGTTTGAAAATGATCGAAATATTTGACATTTAATTATTTAATTATGAAAATTTAATTAATTAAAATATATTGTATATATTTCATAATTATTAATATATTCTTTAATATCTCGAATTTATAATGTTAGAATATATGCAATGCCTATTAGAATTTATTAAACCCAACATGCAGATCGGTCAATTTAGTGCGTAAACGTACGTATGTTAGTTATAGGAGTCTATCACGTTTCCACGAAGCATCGATTCATTTAGAAATTAACTTCCTTCAAATTAGAAATAGCGGTAATTGTAGATCTACTTACGACGAAGTCGAAGTGAACGGGTAATTCGTATGTAACATTGAATGTATCGATTCGATGCTTTTAATTATCGATGACTTAATATAAAAATATCAAATAAAAATATATTTTAACAAATAAATATATATTTTCTAATATCGTACACTAACTTGGTATTTGATGAAATTCTGGCACGTATTGCTCGCTATTTTCTGTTTCACAACTGCTACCTGTAAAATAAAAACATATTGATATGATACCACCATATATATTGATAAATAGTTGAATAAATATTATCTATATTATTTGATTGTGAGAAGATAACACGTGCATACAAAATAAATATTGATCGTATGCAACGATAAGACGGTAGATTTCATCAAAGTGATTATACTAAATTCGTCTCGTTCGTTTCTGTGTGTGCCACGCGTTTCTCAAACCCTGTCGCAGGTTTCCCTTCGCGTCTATTACTGTTATATCTATAGTGTTAATCAAAACTAATTAAAATTAATGTTGTTACCAGTTAAACGGTGCATATAATCGATTCCGACAAAATCATATAAATGATCGTACCTAATTAGTTTCTATCAAGATCTAAACTTTTATACGTAACACATCTATAAAAAAAAAAAAACAAACTATGTAAGATTTTTTTTTCATTATGGTTAATAGCACTTTTGATAAAATAGCTTGTAGATCGATGAGAAAAAATAAAACGTAACTTCGAAAAATTGGATAGTTACAATAGATGAACGAACAACTCAGCACGTCGTGGTACTGATTGTCATTTTTAGAATTTAATCTTCTAATGGTGCTTTGATACGTTCAACTTCAATTAGAAAAATAACACTAGTAGGGTCAGGTTTTCTTTAGAATATGTTCGAATTATTGATCTCAACGATATTCTATCTAGCAAAGTAACGCGTTTAAATAGTATTGATGTAACAAGAGTTATTAATCTTTACTTTCAAAAATCATATGTAATTTTTATGTAATATCTCATTAGGTATATTATAATAATACTTTCAGAGCTACTTATCATATAAACAATGTCGTCAATTGCACGTGGCATGTATGTGTATACGTAAATGTAAATTTTCTATGATTATTATTTAATTAATGTCTACAAAATAATCAACAACAATGTATGGACGAATTTAAAAATATTATTATCTTTTACAATATGTATATATATAGATATATTGTGTAAATTATATAATTAATAATATAACGAATTATTTTATTCTCTTAAAAATTGTTAGATAAAAAATAATATGCTTCTTTTTTCAATTTAATTGTTGAACTAATAGCTGACAATAGTAGCCGCCTGATTGTTATTATATTTTCTTTGAAATTAAAAAAAAAAAATAAAAAAAGAATTAAAAAAAGAAAGAAAAAAAAAACGCCCGAACAGGGACTCGAACCCTGGACCCTCAGATTAAAAGTCTGATGCTCTACCGACTGAGCTATCCAGGCTATGAAAACCTAGTTGCAATATGTATTTCATATGCATAGTCTATATGTTATAAGTTTATTAATTTATTTCTAATTATATGTTAATTGAAAATATTTACACAAACTTTTAAATTATTATAATTATTATGACTTACCATCGTGGAGCCAAGATTCCTGTCTCGTATAATCTTGAGAAGGATACAATTCGTTTCCTGGAACACAAAATAAAACAACATTTAATATTTAATTAACAAAATAATAAACTAATATATATATATATAATTACAATGTTAGAAATTTAATAAAAATTCAGTTATATTCCAAAAGAATAACAAAAGCAAGAGAAGAACTGAAAAAAAAGTCTAATGAACGAGTGCAAATGATAAAGAATAAGAAAAATAATTACAGAGAAAGAAAAAATGGCGACGTGCGAGAGAAGACCTACCAGTGAATAAGAAAGCGAAGGGATGAATCAGAAGCAAAAACGAACCCTTCGATGCGAGAACATACATACATAAGAATATATATTGTAGGACACCGTATGACGTGGGGTGCGTTTAATGGATCTCAAGATTCGCCATGGGTAGCCACTCGTTGGTAACTTTGTTTTGTTCGTACGCAGAATCCCGTCCAACGAATCGAATCTATTTAAGGTTCAGCTCATTGCTTAGAGATAATGATACTACTGCTATCGACTATCCTTTCAATGAAAAAGAATTTCAACGAGGAACAAGAACATCGACACATTATTCTATTATTCGACGTCTTTATCATCAATTTTTATATATATGGAATACATTTTATTTCAAGAAAAAAAAAGAAGAAAAGAAAAGAAATCAATCAAAAGAAAAAAAAAAAAAAAGAAAACAAAAACACGATTAAGAGTAAATAATTTGATATTTTAAATAAAATAAAAATCTCAAAGGGGGTTTGGTTAGTCGATGATTGAAAAATATCGAAGAATCGTAACATACTTAGCGCGGTTGCGATTCTCCCCACCCAGAAATTCTCTGACGTTGTAATATTTTTCAATGCAGAATCACAAGAGCCGAAGAATGAATGGGAACGGTTGGTAGGGCGTAATACGATTACGATAGAGAAATTGCGGCGTTATAGGTGGTGATTGAGTTAGGCGGAGGTGGTCCATCCTGACTGCCGTCTCACACCACAGCGTGCCGATGCTAGATATAAAGTGTCAATCATTGAAGCCAGATTTCCATAGGGCTCTTACGAACAGGAGGGTCACGTTTACGCTACTGTATACTTGTTTCTATGAGAACATACCTCGCAAGGGAGACTCTTTCAATGTTGATAATTTCCTATTTATTGAATTAAAGAAACAAATATATACAATATCTAGTATATACGTTACTGGGTCAAGGATCTTGAAATATAAGAAATCGAACAAATGTATACAACGAAATCTACTAAATGTAATAATATAATAGATATGATAACATAGTTATGATAAACCTACACGTGGTTCGTTTGATCATTAGATGTTATAGTTTGGTACTACAATGAACGTAAACTTCAGTAGACCGTTCATTCTATCGATGAAAAGGCAATTGAAAGGATGATTTTGTCTATAATTGCCTGCTAGACTCGACCACATCGTTTCTCCATCAAAGATATAGTATAATCCTGAGCGACGAACCGTAGAAAATAATATCGTCGTTGATGCGACTATATAAAGATATCGACTCGACAGTCTGCGAGTGACAGCCTCTCTTCGGGGGTCGATCTGTGTTTTCTTTCTCTTTCTCTCCCTCTCTCTCTCTCTCTCTTTCTTTCTCTCTCTCTCTTTATTTCTGTATCCCACTTCGTTCCTCCTACCGCATACATCTTATGCGTGTTTCTAATCGAGCCCTCTACGTCTATACACTTTTCTTATGTGTTCGCGACGTTTACTAGTATATTGGTTGAAGACATGTTAGAAACTTCGCGACCTGATAGAACAGCCGCAAGAAGAAGCAGTCTAACAACGTGATGTTATCAAAAGCTTCAATTTTACAGAAGAGAGACACCATAAAATGAAAAGGGAAGGAGAGAGAAAAAGAGAGAGAGGGACAGAATTTTCTTCGCTCTTACCTTCCCCTTCCTTCCATTTTGTTCACCAGCTTTTATTTCATCTTGAAAAATCGATAAACCATGTTGTCCTATCTAGTTCTACGTCTTTCCGCTTTTTACCTGGATTTTATATTGAAATTTCTCTTTCTCTTTCTCTCTCTCTCTCTCTCTCTCTGTGAAAAAATAATATCTTAAAGTTGTGTTACCCTTACCAGGTTGCGTTTTCTCGTCGTTTCTCGTCTGAGATGTAGTATAATTATTGTGTGTACAATAATCGGTGCTCGTAGTTTGAACCGATACAGCTAATCTTCCATAATCTTCCGATGGCTGAAATAAAAAGAAACACGCAGTCAGTGTTAAATATATTGTCAGTATTATTACATAATAATTAAAGAACAAAATCGTTTAGTATACAATTTTATAAAACTAAACCAATCAAAGTGTAGTGTATATGTATATATATATATATATATATATATATATATATATAGAAGAAACAAGCTTGCGACGAGCCTGCCAAGAAAATTGAGAAAAGGGAGAAAAGTGAGAAAGGAAGAGAGAGAAAGAGAGAATGAGAGTGAGAAAGAAAGAGGGTAAGGAAAGGAAGAGAGATGAGATGCGGCACAGAGGACATCCGGTGAATGATTGGATGGGTCCTTCCTTGCGGAGCAATCTTGTGGTAAACTTGATTACCGGTTTCGGGAATTCTCAGTTATTAACGCGCATTCCGATAACTTTGTGGGCGCCTTCGATATCACGAATTTTGACTAGACGTTCTGATTTTCTTCCTTTCCTAGGTTTCCGACTTTGTTTCACAACAGGTAGAACGTATTTCGAAATATTTTCAAGTTAAACTAAGTTACAAATACAATTATTGTTTCATAAACAATATTTATATATATATTGATTTGAATAATAATATAATAATTTATTATTATTATTATTAACCCCGATTATAGTTGTAGTGTTTTAATAACGTTAAAATGAGAAATATTTGATTGATATTTTTATCATATTTTTTTTATCCACCTCTCTCTCTCTCTCTCTCTCTCTCTCTCTCTCTCACTCTCTCTCTTCCTTCGTTCTTACTTTCCAATATTTTTCGTCGACACTAATTAACAGAGATTTGCAAATTAATCGACCTAATGACCGTGGTAAGGCGTTAAATCTACGTGGCACGTGCCAAGACATAAATCTTAATTTACTGGGTATTATTAAATTTAATCATTAATAATACTTTCGTCGTACAAAAAAGAAAAAGAAAAAAAGAAATTAAATATACTTATTTCTTTTTATCTAACGTTTATCTATCTTACGCGATATTATTAAGAATAATCTACGAAGACAATTGTTATTTTGAACGTAACAATTTTCACATGGAAAAATAATAGAATTAGTGATACATTATTCGAAAAGGTAAAAATATATGATAGCCAGGAACTATTGTACATTTCTTTTTATCAATGATGAAATCAATCGAATGAATTAACGTGGTAATGATTCGTAAGCGGAAAGTGCAAACATTGCCGCGTGCCGTTTAACGTATGGTCCCCTATGACTTTTCCCATCGAATGCGTTCATGACCCAACCGAATGTTAAGTGTCAGTGCAGCAGCAACGGCAGCAGAGTAACGTTACGCACGTGTTCGTATGTATATAGATAGATGTGCACGCGTTCATATATATATGTGTGTGTGTATGTATATGCGATGCAATACGACAGAGAAAGAAATAGAATAAACATACACGTTCATCTCTTTGGAACATTCGTGAAAAAGAGATACTCATGAACATCGAAAGGGGAACACCCCGTCGTTCTTCTCGAGTTTGCGAGGGTTCGACACCCCCTTCATTCTCATAACTACCCCACCCTCGTAATTGCGCACTTCGCTTCGCTTTATAATAAAGTCATCTTACAGACAACGATGGTACCTACGCGAAAACAGATTTCTGACCTCCGATCCGTTCGATTTGAATCCGACGGATTCGCAAGAAACGAATTATATTCTTAAAAGATATAAGGGTTGTATATTATATAAAACATCTAAATCGAAATTTCTTCTCTTGACTATCTTATTTTCCAAATATCTTTACTTTCATTCGTTTTTACTAATTAGATAAAGAAAGAAAAAGTTTAGCTACTTTGATATATATATATATATATATATATATATATATATATACGAATGTTCTCTTTACCTTCGTTCGAGAAAAGAGGGTGCGAAAACAATGACAATCCTAACCACTCGAAGACGAACAATACTTGTCAGCACGAGCAGGCCAACTATCCGAGAAAAGTATCAATCTAGTGATTGTACTCTATTCGAACTTAACAAAAGAAAAACAAGAAGATACAGTTTCTTATCTTCAAAGTAAATATATTTTATACTATTAGTCTTACTTATATATAAAAAAAAAAGTAAGTTCAGGTTTTCACCTTCGAGAAAAAAAGTCATTTTAGATGATCATTGTTGAATAGATATATGTTACGAGCTGCCAAACAGAGCAGGGTCACCCCCCTTTCGATTCCCTTATGGGAAATTCGACTGGTATCATATGCACTCGAACACAAGAGTCAATTAAGCGGTGATACAAGCACGTGAGTAAAGTACGTGGGAATCGACTGATTATTCGAATAGAGAAACATAAATCAAGCATATTTCGAGAGAGAAAGATCTACGATGTCTCTTTCACCCCCTCTTTTCTATACTTCTCGAACATAGGGTAACCGTCGACCACCCATGGTTTAGAATTATAGATGTGTCACCGTTACGACAGCATTTAAATTCTAAAATTTACAATTTCGTTATTATTCCCCGATAAACAATTATATAATAAAATACTTTTAAAAAAGCAAAGAGAAAATGCAATTAAAATGAAAAATCTTCACGATTATTTAATTTTTTACGATTTTTCTCAACAGTCCTAATCATATAAAAATTGTTTGAATTTTTAACACGATAATAGAACATGTATCACTTGAATGAAAGTAACGATACTGACCAACCTACGTTAAAAGCTTTTTCTCTGTAGAGAAAATGATGGGGATTTTCACATACACACATATATATATATATATATATATATATATATATATAATATCTACGCACGCACAAACGTACATATACAGAAGGGGGATGCAATGGTTCAAGCAGTGGTGACAATTACGTGTTTAGAAGACACAAAGGGGTTTCACCCGTGGGACGAGCCATCGATGCGTGGAGTCGCGTGCCAGGGCAATTTGGTAGTTGAGGATCATCGTTCGGAAAGTACATTATGTTTTGTTACGCTTCACTATATGATCTCCATTGTAAACGTTGAGTGGCTTTACGGTCACAAAAGCTTTACCAGTGGTATTTTACCCGCTACGTGACTTTCTTATACTTGTCATCGAAAAATATACGTCTTATAAACTTATAATTCTTTTCTTTTTTTTTTTTTCAATTCAACATATAATTTTTTTACATCTTTCTTTATTCTTTTTCCTTTATTTTTTTCTTTCTAATATACAGACTTTATAATAAAATTATATTGTATAGGCACGTGAATATTTCTAATATTTTTCTAAATATAATCACACGACAAAAATACATGCATTGGAAAAAATCTTGAGTGTAAACTCGACTTAACAAATACTATAAAATTATAATAATTTAATACATCAATAATACATAGAGTTAATTGTATATTAACTTCTTCAAGGAAATTAATATATATATATGTGTTTACATTTAATTTATTTATTATATTAACATTTTACTATGTGAAGATACGTTAAAATCTTTTTCCTCTACATTCATCGTTTGTCCAATTCGTCCTGGCTTAGAGAATCGCTGTTGATATAAAATGAATTAAGGAAGAAGTCAAATAAGAAATTAAATCATTTTCTTTTCACATAAAAAAATTCATCTCCCTGAAGAAGTTAAAATTCTTATTAATATAATCTACTTTAACATTATTAATTATTCATTATCACATAATAATTATAAATATTAAAATACACTCGATTCTATTTCATTTCTCCTAATAAAATTTAATTAACGAAAATATTAAATACTTAATACGCTCTATCACATATATATATAAACATTAATCATTAATACGAACATACCAATCTCCCCAAATTTGCGGTAGCAGCTGGTACCTCCTGATCGGGGAGGTTCATCGTTAACCGTTTCTAACACTTTCCTTGTTATCCAAGATTTATCGCGCTCGTTATCGAAAAACAAAAATTCACTAAAAATATATAGAAATAAACTAATTAACAATGAAAAATATATAAAATCGAAAGAGAGAAAAAGAAAAGCACCATTATCCGATTGTAGCAAAAAATAATAATAAGAAGAAGAAAACTAACTAAGAGAACGACGAAGAAATATAAATGTAAGAAAAAAATATGTAAAAATAAGAGATAAAAATAGAAACTCTCGTTCTCTCGATATGATTTCGATTCGATCTTGTCAACGCGAACGTCACGAAGTTCGAAAAGAGAACTGATTCCGAATCGAGTGATTTGATTTCGGGTAGACGCGGAAAAGACATCCCCCGTTTTGCTAGTCTACGTCCTCCTCTTTCTCTCTTTCGAGGGGTTGTGTCTCCGATCTGTCTACGCCCACATCGTGACGTCGAAAACAGTCCTGCGCGGATTTTGATACTTAGGGGTTGTTTCCTACCACTGCTTGGTAGGCGGAGCTTGAATTCATTGGCGGCATGCACCCTTCTCGTATTATATGAAAGCTCCTCCACGGAGAACTTCTCTTCTTTGATGGACTTTTCTTTCTACGTCACTTATTTCTATAGTATACGTCATAACACCGTGTTGAATTTTTGGATACATTTTTGTAAAACGTCTCTGGAAAAACGCTCCCCATTGGAATTATACTGTATAAAAACTACGAGTAAGTATAACGTATTTATATGTAATATCCTATTATGTTTTTCATAATAAATTTTATATTTACAATTAATTTAAGAAGGATAGAGAAAAAAAGAAAAAGTACTTAAATATCCTTCAATGAGATTCATTTGAAAATTAATATTTAAGAACAAAGCCTAAATGTGTAATTTAGAAATAGATATATTTGCATACCTTTAAATAGTTGATAATTTATAAGAATCAGCAATTGATACTAGATTGTACTTTTATTTTTAACATGTTTTCGTTTTCTTAATGTTGTAATCAAATATAAAATTTATAGATTTACTGTAAACACGTGTAAACGGTCGACCGAGGATAAGTTTATTCTGAAAAGGCAATAAGAAGATGTAAATCACCGTTTATAATATACTTCACGTGTAACAATAATTATAATAATTTTACTTCAGTATAAATATATAATCAGTTAATAGTTTTATTGTAAAAATATATATTACTTACTTCATATTGGCAAGCGGTTTTTCTTCGAAAAAATGAAAACTAATAACTGTTACAGAAACATAGTAACGCCCTCTATACTTACTTAGTACTAAATCGAATATAAATCAAATTTTAAATATATTTATGCATTTTCCTATTAAATGTGTGCATTTGTAATATATACTTGGAATATAAAGCTTTCTATAAATTAATTTATAAATTTTCTATTAAAAATATATATATATATGAATTACGCGAATTAAAAAATGATAATTTTAATAAAAAGAAAGTATGTTTAACGTAATGTACCATATCGATAAAGTTGTGAGTGACGACATAGAATGATAAAAAATGATTTTCGGCTTTGCCGATAAAACAGTTTAATAGTGATTCAATAAATAAAACCTTTGTTGTCAATTAATAATATTTTTTAAGAATATTACATATTTCTATGTAATAATGTATTTGATAAAAGTAAGACATACATATGTGTTAATTATTTTCTATTCTAATATCGAACGATTAAAAAATGAAAATTTCTTTATAAAATATAGAAAATAAAATTATAAATAAGACGTTTAAACACATAAACTGTATTTATAATAGTATTTTTTATTTTATTAGTAAGTATTATTAAACTCTTTACATAGTTTATCATTATCATGAATAACTGAATTCTTAGCTTAATACATTCACTCGTTCTCAATGCACGCAGTATGTACCACTCGATAATTATACTCGCTTTTCATGACTATTCGTTCAACCCTTGACAACTTATAGAATAATTCTAATTGAACATATTACAAAATCTATTTATTAATGCATCCCCAAGTTAAGTAAACTTACGTGGAGGGCAAAGTTTCTGAAACCAGCTTTTTTTTAGAGAATTAATAATAAAAATCAAATGGATATTTATATTAAATATATACTAGTACACAAAATGAATATCTTATATTCTGAGTAATAATCTAAACATAAGCTGAAACATTTGAAATAGCATAACTACTAAATGAAATAGTCTATGTATATTCTTATTGTACAGCTCAGGGAGATTAAAGACACATTTCTACAATGTGTACACTATTGAAAATGCGAGTTCATGAATAACAAAGAGCATACATTATTGTACTCTTTTTATGCTTACATTTTAGGCTGTTTCAACGTTTTTATATTTGTAAACTTGTATTCATTAACACAAAGAGAATTACCATCAAAGAAAAATCATTCTATGTCTCTTCACACACACATTGTTACATATTTTACTAAAACTTAAAATTTCCATATTTTATTAAAATGATAACGCAATTGTCATTGGTGCAACTGTATTGTTTAATCTGTATGTATTTATTTATATCTAACTTTACCAAATTGAATAAAAATTATAATTAGCTTTTTTAAATTCATACATCCACAATAAACATTTTTAGGAAATAATGAATAACAGTAAAAAAAATACACATTAACAAAACCACCAATTATGATATACAAGTAAATATGAAGAATTAAAAATTTCTTTTTTTAATGAAAATGAATGGATATTTTTATTTGTTATGTATATTACATAACTTATACTTTTATGTCAAACCTCTTTTTACAATTCAAGATTGCATAGAGAACAAATAAATGTTGAGAAATTGTACAACTTGGTTTCAGTTAATTTCAAATAAATACAATTCGTACAAAAAGTAATAATACAATACAGCAGCATTGATGCCAATTTGATGATCTACTCCGGTATAATCACTAGCAGCTTAAGTTAACACCATAAACATTATCAAATGTGACAGACTGAAAAATACCAAAACAATATTTTTGATACATTTTCATAGTACTAATTATCAGTGGTAATCTGTTCACGTGAAAATTATATTATTTTATTTAATTATTATAGTCCAATTCCATCCACCACAGAAGAACATATATCTTTTGAAAGCTAACGACAGAAAAAAGATTCTTTTTTGATATTAAATTAAATGTTATTTTAAAATTGTAAATGGATATTTCATTCTAAAAAATGTAAGAAACTGCATATCTATATCTGTTTCATTTTTGTTAGTTTAGTGAATAATTAATTTATAAATGTATTAGTATTCGTATATATCGCAATGAATTGAAAATAAATTTGCATAAAATGTATCACTTTAAATGATAACAAAATAGTTTCCTCCCGCTATAAATTTCATGTAATTATTTGATAGAATCTGAGTGAATCTAAAAGAGAAAAATTGTATTGGATTATAATAATTACAGGAAATTTTATACATACATATATATAATTCCTGATTTCTTATATCCTAAATCTGTTGTAATATACAAATTTTAAACATACTCAATTTCTATCAACAGAAATAATTAATTAATATTTGATTGAGTTTTTTTTTATGTAGTGAATATATTAATTAATGAAAAAAATTGATAGAATGAAAAATTGAATGAATAGATATAATCGTGCAGAATTAGAATATATTTTTTTCTCAAATTACAAACACTTTAGTAAACTATTTTTTTATTGCAATTATTGATGGAAAAGTGACATTTAGTTAACATTTGAAGTGATCCATCAACATACTTTATATGATAATATCAAGCATGTAAATCTTTCAATTATTAAACGTAACTGAATCAAGACAAATATAATGTAATTTACAGTATCGATAAGTTAAGACTACAATAGATCATTTACATAACATTTGAATTTATGTAAGACATTGAAATATTATGCAGTCACACGAGAATCACATATAAGGTGCTAGATCATATAAAAAGAATAAGAACGTTGAAACATTCATCAAGAGTGCCAACTTCATACAATCCTACATCACATTATAAAACAGTGTAATACTTATAGAAAATATTTATACTTTCTTGTTATTTAAATTTTACACAATGAAAATGATAAGTGATGCATTTATATTTACTTTGGAACTCTAATTAATTCTTGTTATATGTACTCTCTAAAACCCTATTTTATTTCTCTCTCTCTCTCTTTCGCGCTCTTTCTCTCTCTCTCTCTCTCTTTCGCGCTATCTCTCGCTCTCTCTCTCTCTCTCTCCCCCTCTCTTTTAAGAAAAACTTTTGTCTGTCACGAGCATTCAAGTATCTATAAACGTTCCTTTAATATAAAAAAAAAAAAAGATAAAGAGTTCATATTTTAATTAAGATTGAATATTAGGTACAGTATTACTTATTATTGAAACTAACTGAATCAGATCAAATACTTATTGTTTAATGGCCCCAATAGTAAATGAACTTAACGAATGTAATTTAGTAAGATACATATATGTTGCATATTAATTATGAAAAAAATATTTCATCAATTTTGATTCATACATTGTACATTTTATAAACTTCACCTTCCAGCTAATGTTACCCTTCAATAGTTTAAAAATGGTTGCCATTTTGTAACTTACAATATTAAGTGGAACGTAATAATAAGTGGAACAGTTTTACTTGGATATCTTTAAAATCATTGATTTTTAAGTGTTTAAATATACAATGAATTGAGCAAGAGTGGAGCATAAACAGATGCTAGTATTTTTGTGATTAATTTTCATTTACAAGATGCCACTTCACGGCCTGCAGTGGATCATATATACAGCATAATATTATAATATTACAGTAAAACGTCACTTTACTATGTTGCACTATAATGCCATTACAATGCAACAGCACGCAGATAAAAACACACATTCATCTAGGACATTTATTTTACCTCAAAAGCCTGCTACGACGATACTATTTAATGCAAAATCATTTTTCATCCTTTATTGTACTTAAAGTTCGCTTGTACTTGTCCTAAATACATTAAGTCATGCTGCTATCATAGCTCTGTGCATTTTGTTATTTCTTGATGGCCAAGTATTTATTATATGCACGTGAAACTGTATATCACATGTATTTTTGTATATATCCATTGTACTTCTTAATGCATGTATCAAATTATGTATCACACCTAAAATCTAATATCCTTTAGAATATGCACATATAAATCAATAAACAACATAAGCTGCCTTCATAAAGGAAAAAAAAAAGAAAAATGTAGGGAAAAAATTTAAAAACAATATTTCACTCTAAATAATAAATGATACTAAAGTCAGTAATAAATATATAAGAGAGCAACTCAGTAAAACATAAGTCTTAATTTCTGCAGGTGATGGAGAAACTCATTTATCAATTAATACTCTTGCAATTAAATAAAATAATATATTTCTTAGGACAAGATTTCATGAGTTATCAAATTAAAAGGATGTAATTTGAATTCTTTCGCGATCATAAGTTAATAATGAATCAAAAAGAATTCTGTGTGTAGAGTCTATATTATAACAAAATCATTTGACAATGTATAAGCAGAATTTTTCGCACATGACTCCGCATACATATCAATCTTCATTTTAGAACAGACTCATACGACCAAAACTGTAGAAAGAGTACGATTTCGCAAAGCACAGTACATCACAATTCTCCTATGTAAAAGTAAGAGTGTCATATAGTATACTGTGTTCATTGAGCCAGATGATGCAACTATCACATAGCACTATTAAATGCATTGTTGTCACATGTACGGTGCTGTTGCTGTTAATACAAAAAATTGTTTACTCTGTCTCTTAGCAACAAACTTCTCATTACAAAATTCTGCCATGTTCTTTCTATCCACTAATTATCGGCAGTTGATGTACGAACGTCATCTCTTACACAAATATCAGTCAATAATTTATTCTGAGAAGTAACCTCTTCTTATACATGAAATAGCATCGTTAAGCAGGCATTCACACTTTTTTCCACAACAGAAATTCGTTTCCTTTTAAAATCCTATAACAGACAAACAAACAGTCACCATGTTTTGGGCTTACCTCATTAACAAGAGTGTGATATTTTAAACTTGGCTTTAATAAATATGCAATGTGTATCCACTTTGATGGTGGCTGTACTAGTGGTAGTAGTAGTAGTAGTAGTAGTAGTAGTGGTGGTGGTGGTGGTTGTGAGAGTAGTTGCAGATATAATAATTTCTACATCATAGTGTTTGTCGTTTGATCTTGCACAAAATATTAGGCAAGAATTACAGTTTATTCAGTCCTGCATCTCCTCCGGCAATTCATGAGGATTGAGAATACCCGGTACTGCCATTTGCTGTCTCCTTTTTTCTTCCTGAGCCAATCGCAAAGCTGTTTCTCTTTCTTCCAAATAAAGATCAGAGTCATCTTCACCAGTATATTCCTAAAAAGAAAAGATACAAATTAACAAAAATTTTCTTTCACGTTATTATTAAAAATAACAAAAATACTATCGATTAATACTTACTCTTATCTCTACAAGAAAATCTCTCAAATGTTCTTTGAATGCTGGGATGTCTTGATCAAGATTAAACAAACCTTGTACAGTTATTTTAATCTGATTATCAGTCAAATGTTGAAAAGCAGTCCTGAGTAATCTTGCTACAAATTCTTGAACATACATTGTATTATCAGGCATAGGTCCAAGCGGTACCTGTATTCTTCCTAACTCAACTAATGTAAACATGTACGCCAAAATTGTAGCGTGCATTGTAAGGCCTATAGAATAACATTAATAAGTATATTATACAAAAATAAATATAACAGATAAATAATATATATATATATATATATTATATCTATACAATGTAAGACAGTAATGCAAAATAGTTTTACCTGCGGTATGCGATGTATCTGTAACTACACTAAATACATGTTGAAGAATATCTGTAAAATATGTCTGATAAAAGCTTTGTGCAGCTTGTTCATGCTGCTCAATATTTCTTAGAAGTTGAAATAAGATCTGCAATCCTGTATCAGCTACATTTCTCATTGTATGTTTGAATGCCCAAATAATAGAATCAAGCACAAGCTTGAATTGTGCTGGTGGAATTGATAAAAATGCGGGGAAACAATGATTATTCACTGCCTAAATGAAAAACAAAAAATTGATAAGAAGTATTTAGTCATAATATTACACAACATATGTATCATGATATTGTAATAATTATTATTATTTTTACCTGTAATAAAAGGAAGAAATTCGTCCTATGTTCAGGAAATTCTTCAAAATCTTTATTAATCATTTCTAAAGTGCATTCAAATACAGCATCAAATATTTTAGGTACTTCACTTGTGATATGAGCTTCCAGTTTATTTACTATAGTAGCCATAGCACTGAGTACTTCTGGTTCTCTAGCGCAATGAACATTTGTCTTTTGATAATCAAGTAATACTGCGTCTAATAATGGTGGTATGAAATTCTCTAGTACCTAAAATGTATGAGAATGAACACTTTTGTTAACACGTTCTTTAAATGCATTTTTGTGTTCTTCCTAAATTAAAAAGTATTAATCTATAAAAAATGATAATACTATACCATTTGTGGATCGATAGATTTGCTAACCCAATCTGATATTAATTTTAGTGTTTCTTTTTTTACTACTCTCATACTCTTAATTAGAGGTTGTTTCATTACTGTTTCTCCGTTTAAAGCTATTGCAGCACTTATATTCTCACTCATAACCTAAAACATTAATATTTGTTAAATCATTTCCTCTGAACTTGTTGCATTAACCATATATCACATTTTATATTATTACCTTATAAACATTCAACATATCGAGATATATTCTTCCTAACTGTATCACATATGGATGCCCTAGAGCTTTACAAGCTCTAACATTTGTTTTCAAAATACTAGCAAGTTGCTTAACTGCTTCAGGATCTTTTAAAACATCAACATTCTGAAATGAATCCATATAATATTATATAATGAACATATATATTAAATAATCTGTTTAGAATTAATGATTTTTAATCTTTAAATTTAAATTATGAAAATTAAACTCACTTTTGAAGCTTGACATATAATATCATCCCAAACTTGATTGGGCAAAAGCATATATTTTTCTATTAGTCGTTCCTGAACTAATGTATCTGTTTGAGCATTAATCATATAACCAACAGCTTCATAAAATGTATGCACCTATATAATGTAAATGAACATGAATGTAACGATTTCGAATATTTTTTTACATCACTAACAATTTTAATAAAATCCTTAAACTAAGACTTTACCTGCTGAGTCTGAAGATCACAAATAATGCTACTAATTGTTGAAAGGATTTCTTCAATAAACGGTAATGCTTCCCCGACCTGTGTTGTAACAAAATGTCGCCTGCATTTTAAAGCTATTTTTATGAATGTGTCACAGGCCATATCTTGTACTCCATCGTGTGTCTCTAAAATAATTATTAAAGAATATTAATACATGTTTATTTCCTCTATGTATATATAAATAGTTAATATAATAAATAATTAACAATGTATATATAGTTTAAACTTTTTAATACATTACTTACCATGCATAAATTCAAAGAGCTTATTGACAACAGTTTTCAAAAATTTCCAATGAGCTCTAAGAAATCGTGGATACTGTCCAACAACATACATAATATTACTGGCAATTATAGCTTTATTATCTTTACCCTTTTTTTGTTCACATAATCCAAGTAAGTCTTTAATTACTGTCACTAAAAATCTCTTCTCATCTTCCTCGTGCATTGCACCAGAAATACTACCTATTGCCCAGCATAGCTGATATCCAAAAAAAAGTATTATATAAGATTGATGAAATATTAACTATGACAAATATTACCCCTTTACAAAAATTAATTACCGTATTGAGATTTTTCCAAGACCATTCTGAACCGTTAACCTGGTTCTGGAGTTTTTCCGTCATAACACGGTCAGTATCCACACAGTCCAAATGAGTAAGATATACAAGAGTTTCTCTCATATTTTTGTACAAATTAATAGAATCAGTGTCTTTCATAAACTCTCGGACTACTTCACCATGTTCATTTTCAACTACCAAAACTTCTTCTGGTTTAGCCATTCTACTGATCATTATATATCTGACTTTAGTCAAAACTGTACAGTAAAAGACTCTCCTATGTGAAATTGCCATATTCTTGGACGCAAACAAAGGTGAAGGTGCCACAAATGGATGATCTTTATATAAATCAGCTAATAAACCATTCCAGTACTCTAGGCAAATTTTGAATATTTCAACTTCTTCTACTTCTGAGATTAATACAAGATAATGCAAGGCTTTTAATAATGTTTCATTTAACTGTTTCTTTTCTATCAATTGACCATGTTCCTTTAAAAAAGTACAAAGAAACATTGCCAAATTTTGTATAAAATTTTGCTCTTGGTTTTGCCCAACTGCATATGCTTCTCTTATATTAGTTTCAAGTGGAAGCATTTGTTCTAACTGCTGCATCGTATTAATGAATAATGCAACAAACATGTCATCATAACTTGTTACTGTAACAGCAGCAATTTCTGTGAGACAATTAAGTGTAATATTCCTAAATATTGGAACATTTAAAAACTGAAAAATAAAAAAATATATATATTTATATATATATATGTAATAACGTATAAGTAAAAGAACGTAAATACTAATAAATAAAAATTATGTACCTTAAATATTAATGTAGTTATCAATTTTGTTTCAAAAATATATCCAAGTGGTATCCAATTCAAAAACCTTAATAATGTTTCCAAAGTAACTGCTACTAATGGTACATTCTGTGAATTATCCATTACAAACTGACAAAGTTGAAAAATTTGTGAGAATTCACTACACATTGTATCCTTCAAATGTTTAGCTTTTGTTTGCGTCATTTGACCACTAGAAAAGTCAAATACTTCTTCTGAAAGAAGTTTCAGAATGGCCATGTTATTTTGACAAAGGCTTTCATTCGTTTTACTCGCTCCAACAATGTCACTAATAAAAGATTCCCAATTTTTTGGCCATTCTCGTTTCAATACCTATAATTCAATAATAAAACAGTTTATGATTTAAAATTGTTTAATTATATTAATAATAATAATTAATATTCATTATACTGCATTACCTGCACTAAGATCATATTCAATTTATTCAGATAAACTTTAGAAGCTTCCATTGTTTCTGGATCACTACTAGTTTTTATAATGAGGCCTACGATATATTTTTTTATTCCCTCGCATTGATTTCTTGGTAGTACTTTCCACCGTGTCTTAATTACTTGCTCCAAGATTTGCAAGGCATAATATTTTGTTTGCTGATTCTGTAGTAAAGGTGAAATAGAATAATAAATAAATAGCAAATGAAAACATAATCAATATTCTTCCTGATTTATCTCCCAAATATATTCTTTTGGCACAAAATGAGACTCGAAAAATAACAAACTCGTAAATTTTGAATAAATTGTTATGCCAATTATGAATTTTACCATCTCTTCTAAATTTAACATTATATGAATCATTGCTAAAATAAATATTTATACTTGTAATGTTATTAATGAAACACAAATTAATATAAGATGTTTTATAGGCAATTAATTCAGAAAAAAAGTAAATATGCTAATTAAACATTCTAACGATTTTAAATTCTAAACCACTATGTTCTTGAAATAAAGAATTCATCAATTTTTCAATAACAATAAATCCTAATTATATATTACTTTATGAGATATAAAATTTCAATGCATTGAACATTATTATATACATATAAAAATACTATACGCTACTATATCATAAATTACAATTTTTTATGAAATTTAAGTATTAAAAAATAACAATGCAATTTTGCTACTATTACATTCTACGCTTAATATTTGATAAATACTGAATTAGATTCTTTAATCTTGTTTCTCTGTAAATTATCTTCTATTATACTGTTCAATTGAATTATAGCTATACAATATATTTCTACAATACATATAGACATGAATTTTTAATAAATATCTGTCTATATTCTAAACTGTTACAAGCAATTTTGTAATTTTTTATATAAAATTTTAAACAGTAATGTTTAATAATATTAACTGCATTTTGCACGCTACTCTATAGGAATGATTTTATTCAAGTTAAATTCTACTTCCTTAATACGAATACTGTATTGCATATGAATATTATCAAGCATGTCATTCTTGCATACCATTACTATTGCAATTGTATTTGATACATATATTATCTGATGATCTACCTCACCATAAATATATATGCGCAGATATCTGTGTTTTAATATATCATAATCAAAATTACCTGAGAATATTCTAGAATGGTATCTACACGAGTCCATGCATTCGGATGCTCCTTAAGGGTGGTTAAAACCTCCTGTGCAACCCTTTGTTGCTCACCTATTCCAGTGTACATACATCCTACTATATTATCAAGAAGCGTTATATCCAACTTCTGGTTAAAGTCCAATAATTTGGATGCTTGTTCTGCCAAAGTTGCCATTCCGTAGTATAAATTTTCTTCCTTTCATACACTTAATCTAAACACAATAAATTTTTTTTTATATAATTACATATAACTCTGTGTACATAGAGCAAAAATAACATACATATATTAAAGTAAATTTATGAATAGATGTAAGCAGCAAATGATTTTCTCTGACTAATTGCTTTAACGATAATGATAAAAAATAAATTATCATTTTTATGATTTATAACGTATATTAAAATTACATTAGTAGTGATAATGTATTACAAAATTAAATGCAAAGAAGAAAATCATTCCCAACTTCTGCGAGGGAGGTCACCGCACTGCGACCGTCCAACCTAACCTACATTTGACAATCTTAAACAAATTTCGTCATTACTAAAAGGTATAAATAAACAATTTAATAGATATAATTGAGAATAAAAATAATAATATAATAGAAGAAAAAATATTATTAAAGAAAACAGTGAAAATATGCGGCATTTCGGTCGCCCGGGTCTGATTTCCCCGCTGCGTCGTTGTTCGTAGATCGAAGTCAAAAGTATCGTTTTAAACCTACATCAATGACTCTCATACGCAGATTCTCAAAAAAGGTATAAAACACACGTTCCACACTGATAATCACGACCTTTTCGTGCAAATCATAAGCACAAAAGGATTAACACACCGCTGCTGATTCCCGCGCGCGAATAATTTTGTTCTTCGTTTCACACACTCGCCGTTCCTCACCGCCTTTTTATCATCTCTTCTCTGTCCCACACAGCACCCCCTACTTCCGTGCACCCCTGCCCCCTCGCGCTCTTTCACTCACACTAGCTCTCTCGCTTCGTTCGTTCGCACGTCTTTCTCTCTCTATTTCTCTCTTTCTCTCAGCTCTCTCTCTCATTCTTTCTCGCTCATTCCTCATCCGTTTTTGCTACATTTGCGATGTTCGTCAACGAAGAAAGGTGGCATTCGTCGTTGAAGTTATTCAATCTTTCCCATTAAACCTTAAACTCATCGTACCTTTGTTTCATAGATTCCAAAAGGGACTACACTCCTTTTTTCACTCACTCATAGCGAGAAACAAGAAAAACGTCCACACTGCGTTGTCGCCGAAACCCAACCTCGAGATTTTCGAAAATAACAAGATGGCTGAAAAGTTTACGTGACCATTGCGGAGCAACGAAACACGTGATTGGATGCGTCGAATTTTCTCGACCAATCGCGTAACATATAAACAACGTTCTGAGGACATCTAATGACGTCACGTGACTTCATAAGATGTACGTTTATTCCACTTTATTCCGTTTTAATTTCAGAATATGTATATTCAATCATTCATACATTCTTATATTTTTATTATCGTTTTGTTTATTGTTAATTTTAAAAATTGAGAGAATTTTTACGCAATTCCTAGTAAAAATAATTTTCTTTTCTATTTTATATATTCATATGTTTTACTTTTCATTTGAAGATGATATTTTTAAATAATATAATTCTTTTTTTATTTGGCTTGCTTAAAGATTGTTCTATTTAATAGCAAATGTTTGTTTAACTGTTTAATGCTAAATATCTAAACTGCCGATCGAAAAGAGAGATTGTTGAATATCATTGAAGCGATTGCATAGAAGTTAAAGTGAAGTTCAACCAATTGTACGTTGGCTTGTATGAAGAATAGATTAGAAAGCTCCAATCATACTTAGTCTTTATAGTACAATTATTACGATTATATAACATTTAAATAAGACGCATATATGTAACTGCCAAAGAATTATTTTGACAAATAAAAGATATTGAAAAGTAATTATTCATCCTAGTAATTTTAAATGTTAAATTACACTTATTAAATGTTTTTATTTTTTTAAATAATAAACCAAATATAATATTATCTTTTACTATAAGAATCTAATCGTTATCATGTATTTTTCTGAATATCTTTATACGCATAAACTATTCAAAAGCACAGCTGCACTTATAGAGCTTTATGTTGACACATTTCTGATTCAAACTGAAGAAAAGTAATTTTATAAAAACATCGGTCTATAGAAGATTTAAAAGTTAAGTTAATTTGAAATTTTTCGATTTAGCATTTATTGGCAAGTATTACGTAGTATAAAAAGAAATATTGAAGTATGTTTGAAAAGGCCGTTCAGAATATAAATGAGGTTAATCATAAGTTAATTATCTGAAACTTTTGAATACAAGAATTATATATTTATTAGTTTAATACTATGGATGTTACAAATTTATACACACATAGAAAAGAAGATATTCAAGGCAAGGACATATATTGTAGTAATTATAAGTTTTATAAAAATAGTAAATAAATATGTAGCATATGTATAAAAATTTCTAATAAAAGATACTTTTTATTTAGATGAAAATAATGAAAAGGTTATTGCTCTTAAAAATAGTATACCATTGTTAAAAGAGATTTTTCATATACATAGAAAAGTTGGAGAGGGTACATTTAGTTCTGTTTACTTAGCTACTTTAAAATTATCTGATGGTTCTAAGAAATATGCATTGAAACATTTGGTACCTACTTGCCATATAGAAAAGATAGAACGTGAATTGCAATGTTTAAACCAAATTGGGTAAATACTAATGGAAATTAATTTAAACGATAAATAGCTATAAATATTACTTTGATATATATATATCTTTATATTAAAATCTTATGATTTTTTAGAGGTCAAGATCATGTTGTTGGTTTAGAATGTTGTTTAAGACATCAAGGATCTGTTGTATTTGTAATGCCATATATGAGGCACGATAAATTTTCTGTAAGTTTAATATTTTATCTTGTACATAATATTTATAGCAATGATACTTTTTAATGCAAATTTATTATGAAAAAGTAAGTTTGATTAATAATAAACACATGTTAATTAGGAATACATTCAAGATATGACAGTACAAGAAACAAGGGATTACATGAAAGCATTATTAGTTGCATTGCGCAGAGTACACAAATTTAATATAATACATAGAGATGTTAAACCAAGTAATTTTTTATATGATCGCTCTAATAAAAGGTGATTATACTAAAAGACAATAAATACTTATTAATCCATTGTTAAATAAAAATCTAAATAATAGTAAACATTTTTAGATATTTATTAGTTGATTTTGGATTAGCTCAAAAATATACACCACCAACATTAAATGATCAGAAAATTTTAAATAGTACAGTGCAGTCTGTAAAAAGAAAAAGATATGATGAAGTAAGTTTTTTTATAAAATAATCTACTTTCATATTAATTTCTATTACTTAATGTCGAATATCTCTCTCATATAAATTTTGGTATTTGTAGAATAGCAAAAATGTATCTTATGCTTCTGAAAAAATCTACATGAATGATCAATGTGTATGTTTTGGAAAACCTAAAACTTGTTCTTTATGTTTAAATAAACGATCCCAAGTTGCACCTCGAGCAGGCACTCCAGGCTTTAGAGCTCCTGAAGTACTTTTGAAATATTCTTTACAAACACCAGGTATAAATTACACAAACAATTTATATTTTAAAATAATGATTAATATATTATATACCAATTAATATATTAAAACCATTTATTGTATATAAATTTTAGCAATCGATATTTGGGCAAGTGGAATAATTATGTTATGTATCCTGAGTGGTACCCAGCCTTTTTTCCGGTCGCCTGATGATTGCACAGCCTTAGCAGAAATAATATCAATATTTGGTACACAGAAATTACAACATTGTGCACAAAAATTAGGTAAATTTCTAATATATATATGTATATATTTTCTTTACTTTGGTTTTTGTTTCAATTATTTTAAAAATTTAATTATTGTAAAATTAGTTTTCAATTGCTTTATGTTTTATTTATTTTATTTATTAACTTAGGAAAAAAACTTATTACTAGTGAAAATTTACCAGGAATTGATTTAATGACATTATGTCAAAAATTACAAAAAAGAAACAGAGATTTACCACATACCAGTAATTATAAAAACAAGGTATTTTTATTCTTTTGTTTTGTTTTATCCATGATTGTTAAAGAAAGCATTATATATTAGTTAAATTTAATGAAAAATATATTCTTCAATTTCTAGATATCATCATCATTTGAACAATATCCAAAAGAAGCATACCAACTATTAACAAGTCTTTTAGATGTAAATCATAAAATGCGAATTACGGCAGAACAAGCTTTAGATCATCCATTTTTTAAATTATCATTATAAATAGTTTTTATATCTTTTTAAAACAAAACAAAACAAAACAAAATATATGTACATATACATACTATGTGATAAATAAATAATTTTTATACACTTTACTAACTACTGAAATAAATATTATTTTCATCATATGTATAAGAGTTATACATTATTTTATATAATAATTTATGTGTTGACTAGTTTTAAAAGGTAAAATAAAATCAAATTTTGTAAAAATACAAAATATACTTCTTGTAGATTAATGATCTGATTTTGTTATTAAGTAACAATGCCATATAATACACAAATAAGCATGGAATCTATTTATATTTATTATTTGCAAAATCATATGCATAAATAATATAAGTTATGTAATGAAATGAAATAAGTACAATGCATATTATGTACATGTGTCAATATACATGCGTAAGAAATTCTAATGAATCACTGAATACATTATAAGGCACTTTCATTAAAATGATTGCTCCTGTTGTAATGAGAGTAAAATATTAAAATATTATGGTGCTGTAGGGAGAATGAGTTTCCAATCAGCAGCAGTTCCTAAGGCTTTTGATGCTAGGTCTTTAATTTTTTTATCTTTCACAGTATCGCTCTTTACTAAAGCCATTAAAATTTCTATTATATCTGTTTCAACCAACTTTGCAGCAACATCTTTTGAGCTTTTAATCATATTTGATATAATAATTAAACCTCGATATTGTATTTCAGATTTGGGATTAGCAAGCAAAAAGCGTAGTACTTCTAGCCAATTTTTTACATCAAAAATTTTCTCTATAGTTTTGGTGCTTACTGATGTTAACATTGCTAAGGCTCCAGATGCAGCTAAACTTGTATCTTCATCTTCATCTTCACAAAGAATCACAAGATATTTCACTCTGTCGTTTTCTTCTTCGAAATATTTGATTGTATCTTCGCACATTATTAAATTGTTTATTACTTGTGTAGCTGCACGTCTTAACATATCATGATCTTCATACATATACGTTTCAATCTTTGTAAAAGCACCTTCTTTCAGAAGACGTTGTCTAACGGTATCACTAACACCAGCTAAATTACATAACGCCATTAATGCTTCAAAGTTTTCTAACGCCGAACATTCTGGATCTAAAAGTTTTAGAAATGGTCTTATAACTTCCATGATTCTTTGTCCAGGAAATGCTACTTCTGGATTTATTGTAATGCCTAAACGAGCTAATGCTTGAGCAGCTTGTTTTTTTCCTTTGTCTGTTCCATTTAAAGCCAAAGGTAGAAGAACTTTTGCACCTCCTTGTTGTACAACAATTCCTCTTACTTCTTGTTGACTACATATTGCATTAAAAACACGTGCTATTAATTCTTTACTATTTTGACTCTCTGTTTTAGCAAGACAGACTAAAGCACTGGTTACACCTGCTTTAGCTAAAGTATTTAATCTTTTATTTAAAAAATCTGGATCGTCAAATTCATGTTCTTCTGGTATATGGTGTTTAGCAAATTTAGCCAATTCTACCATTTCAGGTATAATCTCTTGTTTGTCATAAGCATTACATAAGTTAACTAAAGTTGTAACTACTCCATATAATACAGACTGATCTTCAGTTTTGGCAAGTTCTATCATAGCCTGAATGGCATCACGATCTTCTATTAATTTTTCTTTAACTTCAGCATCAAATGTCAAATAAGAAAGTCCTTCTACGGCCCATTTTCTCATATCTTTTTGTTTTTTAGGATTAATCAAAAATCTTCTACAAGCTTCTGCTAATTTTTTTGTCGCTCCATCAGCAAATGGTTTAATGGTTGCATCCGTACCACCTGAACTGCCTAATTTGCATAAACCAACTAAAGCTCGCACACGAATTGAATCATCCTTTGATTGGTACAGTTTTTTAAGTATATTTACACCTTGAGATATTATAGCTGTAGCTTTATCTTTTTTAGATGCTGCAGCTATGATACATTCACATGCAACTTTTTGTTGCAATGGATCTTCTGTACCTGCCATTACAAGAATCATTTCCATAATACCTTCTTTAGCAACAACTGAATTTCCCACGTCTACAGGTCCAAGTAATAATGTTGTTATTGCAACAACAACACGTACCTGTGAATATATAAAACATTTTAATTATAAATCATTTATCAATAGAAAAATTATAAAATCAAACCATTACCTTTGATTCTATATCTGGTGTAAGCAATTTTGCTTTTATGTATTCATCAATAGCATTTCTAAACCTTTCTTTAGCAGCATCATAATACATATTTTCATAAATTCTTGCCAAACAAACGCTTGTTATAGTACGCGTAGATGAAGTTATGTCCATTGCAGACTCATACTTGTATTCTTCTAACTCACTAGCCACTTCCATCAACCTTTGCAGACCTTGGATTTCTACTAAACGTTCTGCCCAATTTAAGGTAGTGTAATGTATATTACGCATTATAATTTCTATGATTGCATCCCTAGCTTGACCAGTAATTGTTCTATTTGTTGTACTATATACTAAACAAGATAAGATGGTATCAATTTCTTTCTTATATTGTTCACATAAATCTTTATTAGGTTTAGTTTCTGGTTTATTGTCCATTCCACTATAACTGTTTAATATGATCTGAAATTTTAAACATATACTTATATGTATATATTCACATGTATATATATATTTATGTTATAAAAATGTATACAAAATTTATTTTTAATTGTACCTGCATACAATATTGAGCTGCATTAACTCTTTCTGTATTTTTACTATTGATCATTTCTAAGATCCATGGTATACCTAGAATATTTAAAATTTGTTCAGTTCTAGTGATATTTTCTTTACATAATTCAGCAACAATACGAATAGCAGTTGTAACTATTTCCTCATTCTTTTCTAGCTTTAATAATCTCATTATTTTAGATGCTATTCCTTCGTTAAACATTATATCCGCACCAGCTCTTTCACGAGATAGTACTAAGAGATTATTTATTGCCGTTTCTCGTTTTTCTTTATCGTGTTGTGGATCAAAAGTTATATCAATCATTTGAGATACCTAGATACATATACACATATTTAAGAAATACACAATATATGTATACATATTGATAAAAATTTGAATAGTTATATGTATGTACAACAAAATGAATAAGAAAAACAAGTAATAATACATACCCTTGAGCTGATACGAGAATTCTGTTTATGTCGATCCTGTACAATTTCATGTAGACGTGCAATGATAGGTTGAATCGCTTTATTACCAGGATCCACAGAAATGATATACCGAGCATCTCTATATGCTTCTTCAAATCTTTCCAAAGCTTCTAAAGCTTGGCATCTGCGAAACAAAGCTTTTGGTTCTTTGGGGCAAATTTTTAATGCCTCATTGCAATCATTAATCGCTTTGTTATAATCTTTTTGTTTCAAATACGTTGCTGCGCGGTTTTTATAAAAAACAGCTTTCTCAACACTTTCTTCTTTTGTAAGGTTGAGAGCATTCGTGTAACAACTCAATGCTTCAGACCAATTGCCTTTATTAAATTCTTCATTACCTTTTTCCTTCCACTCTTGCGGTGTTAAAGTTGACTTTGTCATCTTAATATATATATGTATCAAATGTTATTATATATTTTATAATCTATACAACAATATATGTAAAAAATAATTAAATTAAATAAATTCTTACTTTCACGTTTATTAGTTGAGAAAATTTACTTATTTATGCGATCACAATGAAGTAACACGTCTAATTGTATAAGTTTTTAAATTTCTTAGATAAAACTATCACTTTAGCAGTGATCACTTATAAACTTGCACAGTTCGCGTCAGAAGGTTTTCTATCACTATTACTATTCTTGCATTATATTAAATGCAAATTAGAAGTATCTAGACGTTACTAGATAGTCGACAATTTATTTTTGACTTCGTTGGCTCATACTGAACGGAAACGTAGTTTTTAAAAATAGACAAGAATTCTTGTTGATAAGGACGTATTTTTTTTTATTCTGTTTTAATTTCTATATAGAAAAATGTAAGGTTATTTTTTTTTCTAAACCAGTTTAGATGCAACTAGTATTTAAAAAATAATAATTTTGACACAAGAATTTTTTTATTCACAATTAGAAAGAAATATGTGATTTAAAAAGTGATTATTTAATTAACCTAAACAAATTTGAGCAGGAATAAAAAAGATACATCATAATTGTAATTATATTATTCTATTTCATAAGTATTGTGAGATTTGTATTCCACTCTATTTTTTTTTTAAATATTAATTACTATTTGTTACTTTTATAATAATTAATTAAATACCCCTTTAACACGTTGACAGAAATATCCTTTGGCAATATGTCGGTATTTTGTTATTGATTCTGACTTATATGAAGATTAGAACTTTGACGCACTTTGGTAAGACAATTACAGTTTAATACAAAATATTTGCTAATAAACTTCTATTACTAATTATAAATATTGTTCATTATAGTTCCATGAACATCTTTCAATTAATTCCAGCAGTATTATTTTTGATATTGTGTAAAAAGTACAAAGAAATCTAATTAAAAATGATGTCAGTTATGCCAAAGGATTCAGAAGGTAAAGATGGAGAGGGTAGGGCTTTGATAAAAGTTGTTGAACGTCCAACATTTATATTAAAAACTAGAGAAGGTGAAAGCAGAGCTGTATCACCAAGTCAGCGTAATGGTAACAAGTAAGAACTATAAACTTCTCAGATTTAACCTCTTTTGACTCAAACTTCATATTATAGTAGAGCTTTACTGTACTTATATACATATATATTATTATTATACATTAATATAATTTATATATATATTAATATTTTAGAAAAGAAGCAGATTCAACTTCAACAATGCCATTGAAAACTCCAGATAGTAAGTGTTCTTATTATAATTAAATAAAAACTTAATATAGTTAAAACATCAAATACTTATGTTAGTATAAATATAACGAAGTAATAGTTCAATATTTATATTTTGTTTTTAGTAACACGCACAGTTATTCCTACATGTATTGAGATGACAAACTGTGCTAAATTTATGGATGAAAATATGCAGCTTAGCGAAAGTGCATTAGAGTTTTTATGTGACCAACAAGACTTCTTAGTAGTAGGATGTTTAGGTAAACAAGGTGTCGGAAAGTCTACGATAATGTCCCTTCTTACATCAAATTATAAGTTAGTTTTGTTCTAAATAGATATGGTTCTCTTTTAAGTAACTATAAATATAATAAATATTTTAATTATGAATTCAGGACTGATGTTTTTGGTGTTCAAGATTTGTCTCATCACGAGAGCAGTACAAATTGTACTAGCGGAATAGATTTTTTTGTAACTAAGAATAGAGTGATATACTTAGACACACAACCTATTCTATCAGTTTCTGTAGTTGACTACAATTCGTCATTTGAACAAAAAAAGAGTGCAACTGATTTTGTAAATAATGATGCTAATTCAGAATTGCAATCGTTACAATTTACAGCCTTTTTGTTTTCAGTGTGTCATGTAATCATATTTGTACAAGATTGGTTTGTTGATCCTAATCTACTGAGGTATTTATGATAATATACATTTATAATATATTATTTGTGTATAGCATATTTTATTAATGAAAAGATTATATATCTTTCGTAAATATAAAGAAATCTTTCTTTTACAATAGGTTTCTTCAAACAGCAGAAATGTTAAAACCATCATCTACAACTACTATGGATCAGGATTATGTTGAATATTATCCACATACATTGTTTTTACATAACAAAGCAGATCCACAAGATTTTATGCCAAGTACTGTTCAAAAAATGAAGGTATCTTTTATTAGTACAATGTATTGTATTATTTGAAGAATTGTATGAAACAATCTATCACTTTCTTACTTTTTTTTTAGGATTTTTATAATAAAGTATTTTCTAGTTCTAGGCTACAAACTCATAGTGGTTTAGATATGAGTTCTGATTCAGTTGAAAGTGGTTTGAACTTATTTTTTATACCATTAATTGCAGCAGAAGGTATATTATCAATTAAAAAGTTTAATCTACATATTTATTTTTGATCTATTATATCATATATTGTTATTGCAGATGAATCCAATGTGCAAGAAAATGAAAAAAAACTGATTGAACAATTAAGAATGAAAATACACGGGGTATCAAGGCATCCAATGACACCGTCTACTTTAACGGAAAAAACTTGGTAAATACATTTATAGAAATATTATAAATAGTATAATATATAATAATTAATTTTTCATAGGTATCACTATGTTTCAAAAGTTATGGAAGCAATTAAAAAAAGCCATCTATCATCAGAATATGGAAGGTTAATGCCTTAAAAAATGTGATAATATAATTAAACTACAGAAGATTTATAATAAAATATAATAATAGGAATAAGTTTTTATTTTTCACTATTAATATTTTAATTTGTACTACACAGATAAATGATCTATTTTAAATTATATTGAAAATAAATTAAAGAATTGAAGGTACTTTTAATGTGCCATTATACACTTTTTACTTTTATTAAAAATAACATTTCCTATTTTTTTTATATATATATATGTTTCTTAATATAGGTTGTGGTGAAACTTTATATATGATCGATTGAATAATTTTTGTATTGTATCTTATGAATAGTCTTCTTGTTCGCTGTCAGTTTGTTGCATTGATGTCATTTGTGCAACTGCTTGTAATTGTTGCCATTGTTGTTGTTCAGCAACAGCTTGTTCTTCTCTTGCTTTTGCAAAAAGTTCTTGTTGTTGTCTCAACAATTCCTCTTCTGGAATTCCTAGATTCTCCAATCTTGTACTCTGACGTCTTCTTTTGGCTGCTACTGCTTTACAATCTCTTAAAACAGCTTCCGCTTCTGCACTGTAATCCCCGAAACCAAGTTTTTCAAGTGCTTGCAAAATGTGCTCTGCATTTATTGTCTTTTTTTGTTGTTGATTACATATTTCATTGGCTTCAGAAGATAACAAATGTATGAATTCTGTACAACAATTTAAGATTAATTCCCGTGACTCGTTAGCAACGCGTACGTGCGGTAGGATTTCCTTGATCATCTTATTAATGGATGCACGAGGAAGTGTTAACTCGTCATCCTCAGTCGGGGACATCGCAGCCGAGGCCATTTGAAAATCTATAACATTATATAATTAATGTGTTAATAATAAACAGTTGTTATTTATATCGTTCACAATAACAATATTTACTTTATTATTTTATTGGATTCAAATATATGTGAAGGATAATTTTTATATGTAAGGGATAAGTTATCGAATAAAATTAATATAAAATAAAATTAAATAGGTCTTAATCTTATCAAAGATTTAAAAAAAAATCTTTGCCCCCTTAACGCATATTTTATCAGATAAGATTTTCTCAGACGCTTGGATTAGATTTAGCTCAGTAAAGTATATAAATGCTACTGGTTAATACAACAACATACATATAATAGCATATTATTTTGATATCTATTAGTTTATTGTTCATTTCATTAATAAAAAATGTTATTGCAAACTTCGTCATTCTTTTTACAATGTATGGTGATCTTTTTTGTTTTTAATATTAATACATCATGGGCATCAAATACAAATAAATTTGTTGGTAATGTGAAAAACATTACAGTATATGTTTTAAAAGATGACAAATATTTAAATTCTAATGATATATATAAATCATTAAAATTAAATATATCCTGGTTACCACCAAATGAAAATAAACAACCTTCCTCATACAGGTAGACACGTGATATTGGCATCAATCATAGTTAATTTTCTAATACAATTATTTATAAGTTTTATATTATAACAGTGTGATAGTAACAAGTATATCAAGTGAAAAATCAAATCTTACAATTTGTCCAGAAGGAACACTGTATTATAGAACACAAAATAACAGTCAACTTAATGTTTTACTACCACAAAATGAGTTATCAATTGATGTACCAGAGATGTATATTCATCCAAGCTGCTCATATAAGATAGAAGTTTATGCTAATCCAAGAACAAAGCCAACGGGAACGGCACAAGGGGTAAGTAGACTTGTAATTAATCTATAAACAGAATATAGATCTTCTAAATATTATGATTTTAATGAATTGAGACTATCTATATTTTAGGTAATTTATAAAGTTCCAGAATGTATAGGTCATAAATGCATTTGCGTAAATAAAACATTTGTATTACCAACTCCTCGTGTAAATGCGACTATTAACAAATGTTATGTCTTAATTAAATGGAACGTAGAAACTAATAATACCTATGTACATTCTTATAAAATTAGGTATGATATAGTACATACATTTAGAAAGTAAAATATCTTTTAATTGATATATTGTCTTTAATATTGCAACATGGTATTGTTCATATTTCAGTATAGGAATACCTCTTTTAATGTCAAAAGCAGGTTTTCTTGTATATAATATCACACAAATAGGTATTACCAAAGCAAAAGTTAATACTTTTTTATGGAATTTACATGATGGTTATCGCTGTAATAAGTTACAGCATAGTTACAAAGTATTTGTGACTGGAATAGATAATCATGGTTGCTTTGGTAGTGATGGAACATTCATTCTTGATATAATGGATCAGAATTCATCAAAGCAAAGCTATACTATTGTATGTATTTATAGAAAATTTGTGAAATGAATATTTAATTATTAATTATTTGATAATTTTTGTAGGAATTTATATCTATTGCAGTAGTCTGTATGATATTTACATTGCTTAGTTTGATTATTGTTTCTAAAATAAAGGAAGGAAAATTCATTTTGAGGGAAGAATACACATCACGGTAATATTAGTTATTTATAGAGGGAAATATAAATTAAAAAAAATATTTATTATATTTAAAAATCACTTATAGAAAGATATATATATTTTTTCAATTTTAGAATGCAATCAATAGATTCTATTTCTAAATGTAAATCAAATTGGGTGAATTCTATTCTTCGGAAACATAACGTTCTATACACCGAATGCAATACCGAGGTAAGAAAATAATATATATGTATATGTCTATGTGGATAATTCTATAAATAATGAATTTTATAAACAATATTTTGTAAAGATTATGTTGCATAAACAGGAAGCAAATGAATTTGAAATTCCATATAGTTCTTTAAAACTAACTTCTGAATTGGGTAAAGGTCAATTTAGTAAAGTTTATCTTGGATACATAAATAATAATGCAGTACCAGTAGCAGTTAAGATATCACGATTATCAAATGAATTAAATAGATTGGATGTATACCAAGAGTTTGTGGAGGAGATTGAAATAATGAAAAAGGCAGGAAAACATCCACATTTAGTTAATCTTATGGGTTATTCCATTACGCCAGATAAATCTATATGTATAATTTTAGAATATATGAAAGGTGGTAATCTATTGGCATATTTGCACTCAATAAAAGATAAAAAAGCTGAATCTGGAATGACTATAAATAATTTTAATAAATATGAATTTTTACTTAATTCTTCGGAAAGTATGTAATATTTTATTTCTATATTCTTGTTTTTATTTAAAGAATTTTATATTTACGAAATATGTTGTTGATTTAATTGTTTTAATTATTACTTCAGCATTATATACAACAATAAATACACTATCTATATCTTCAACATATTCGAAAGATGAGAAATTGAAATTGACTAATTTAAGATATATTTATTTAGAGTGTTCTAAAAAAGAAGAAAATACAATAAACATACAAAGTGAAGTTGAAAGAAATCAATTTATAGAATTTGCTCTTGATATTGCGAAAGGAATGGAGCATTTAGAATCTAAGGGTATCGTTCATAGAGATCTTGCTGCAAGGAATATTTTACTTACTTCAGATTTACATTTAAAGGTAATACATTATGAAATTTATCTTTGTTAATAGAACTAATAAAATTCTAAATGTTTTTATAATTTTAGATATGTGATTTTGGACTTTCTCGAAATGGAATTTATACTATAAATGATACATCAAATAAAATACGTCAACTTCCAGTACGTTGGATGTCCCCGGAAACTTTACAAGACCGTATATTTTCTTCTAAAAGCGATGTCTGGTCATTTGGTATAGTACTATGGGAAATTGGTACTCTTGGAGCTTTTCCATATTCGGATATACCAGATAACAAATTACTAGAACATATAATTATTGAAAAACAATCCTTAGGTCAGCCAAAGAATATACCTTGTGATATTTATAAAATAATGCAATATTGTTGGGCATTTCAACCAGAGAATAGACCTACTTTTGCACAACTTCTATTAAATCTACAAGTTTTATTAGAATTATTTCCTTTGCAAAATGGAAAAAGTAATCCTTGTTATACGTTGTTGTCTTATTCTTAAGATAAGTAATAGGGACAACACCAAATGACAACTATTAATATTTGAAATCTAAATAATAATTGTATCCATGTCTTGATATTAAACAATAAGTATTTAAATAAAATCAAATTTATAATACCCTTATGTTAATAAACTTTATAATTATAATTAGTACACATACGGATTTAAATAGAGGTAAGAATATCAAATGATCAATGGTTAAGGTGGGCAATTTACTTATCTGATCACTTCTTTTTTCCTATACAATATTTGCAAGCTTACAATCTGTTTCACTCCTCCAAATAATTTTCTGCTGTTGTAAAAACGACTGTAAAAATACAATTGTAGTGTTTTTTACGCTATACTTCAATCAAAGAATGCAGAAGTACATAGAAGCTCACAAGTCTCCTTTTTTATCTAACCAGATTCATCTTAATTATTACCGGGACCACCAGTAGGCGATAGTAGGTATTTAACGCGATGACGGTACAATACTATCAAAGAATACTGTATTCTTTGGTAGTATATATAGTATAGTTACATATATTGTTTAATAGAATTTTAAATAATCATATTTAATTTTTAGTGTATAAACATGTGTGTGCCTTCAGAAATGCATTTATACATATATTTTAAAAAGTCATTATTAGAAGCTCAAGTAAAAGGAAATCAAAACGAGTTAGATGATACATTCAACGACAATCACCTGTAACAAAAAGAAAACTATATTAATCATACAATCAAGTGATACAATGGCCTGACATATAAATCGTCAAATTCGCAGATGCACTTTTCAATTGAATTCTATATCTATTTTGATCAAATCTCTATTAATCGTTGCAATGAAATTAAATTCTTTGATAGTATTGTACCGTCATCGCGTTAAGTACCTACTATCGCCTACTGGTGGTCCCGGTAATAACTAAGATGAATCTGGTTAGATAAAAAAGGAGACTTGTGAGCTTCTATGTACTCCTGCATTCTTTGCCTTAACAAAACCGAAAGAATATGTATTATCTTACTTGCTACTATCGATATATATCGATAATTTCTAATAAGAATCTTATTTCGTTGCTAACAATTTAATGTGTGTTTACTTCAGGTGGTCGTGTCTAAACGTATAGTATATGGACATGTATAGAGATTGACGTTTAATGCGTGATGAAATGTGTTGTAGGAAATTAATAATAATAATAAATTAGTTTAACAAGTATTAGCTTTTCGGTTGCATTGTGGATTAATAATTTGTTTTTCAATATTGTATAAATTTAAATGTTTCCCTTATCGTCTTATAAATGATTCATATCAAAGGTTAGGTTTGCTATATTCTGTTGTGCTTTAAATGATTTCCCATTTATTTATCGTGTGTCAATGATTTAATGTAACGTTTGAAACATTTAATTGTGTGAGTGAAAAAGAAATGAAATGAGGAACATTATTATTATGTAATAAACATTTGTCATTAACAACGCACTGAAAATGGAAGAACAAATTACAACTGTTGACCACGATTCCATTAAAGATGGTAAGAGATATATATTTTAATATTACTTTTTCAATTTTACATTGTTAAATTAAACATTGTATTGGATCACGTTGTATGTTAATTTTTATTTCCTATTGTTTTATTAGATTTTTTTTTAGCCAGGGTATAATTGATTTTTTATACTATATACACACATGAATACAATTTGCAAATACTTATTAAATATTGATGGAACGAATAAATATAATTGTTCTTATTAATACAGATATAAAAATATTTGAATACTCTTATAGAAAATAAATTGGATCCATATCTATCTTACCTTTTATTTTAATATTATCATTTAAGATTTATATAGTCAGCTTATTAAATTAAGCTTTTTTAATACTGTTTACAATGTTTTTTTATGAAGCAACAATAATATAATATTATTTTATTTGGGGCTTCCTTTTTTTCTATTTGTTTCTTTCTTTTTTTGAGAAAATTATAATATTATACAAAAATTTGTATAATATAATTTTATAATTATTTGTATAATATAATATAATTTAATATATTCTTAAAAATAGTTTTTAATACGAATAATACTAAAATAAAAATCAGATCTACATTGTTTTATTCTGCATGGCCCATGTTGGAAACTCATTTAAATTAAATACATATGTACCCCAGGTACAAAATGCTCCTACAGTTATAATTATTGTTATAATAGTGGGACCTATCCCAGCAATTATAAAATCTTTCGTTTTTATATGTCCTGCTGCACTGGCAATGGCATTGGGTGGTGTGCCTACTGGTAAATGAAATGAAAATGAACAACATATAGTTGCTGGAAGCATAAGATATAAGGGATGTATTTGTAGCACCACACACTAAAAAATTATATATAAGAAAATAATTAATAATAATTTAATTTAACCATATTGAAATTGATGACATAAATTTTGCTTACCATTTCTGCTAATACTGGTAATATAATATTTGCAACAGCAACATTTGAAGTGAGTTCAGTAACAGTTTCTGCGAATATACAAACAATAGCTAATATTGCTATTGGATGTATAGAATTCAATCCTATTAATGCATTTCCAAGGATTTCTGATAGTTTAGATGATTTACTACCAGCTGATATAGCAAAACCTCCACCAAGCACCAGTATCAAACTCCAGTGCATTTTATTATGTATCATTTGCCATGTTATCATACCAGCCGATGGTTTCGTAGGACGTTTATTTGGATCATTATCGAAGGCATGCAGAAAGTCAAGTTTTGCTGGAAGTATGAAGAACAATATTGTCAAACACGAAGCTGCTGTTGAATCCTTGACTGGCCTGTAAAATAAAGCTAGAGTAATTTTGCAAGATGTAAAAAAATCAGTCATTATTATATTTATATATTAAACGTAATTTATGCAATATGTCACGAGAGTTGGTGCGATTAAACGATAAAAAATTATACTTACAAATTCGTGATGTATGATGGCCAACCTTTAACGAATCCAGGACTTCTAAAGAACCAAAGTAATACTACAATTATAAACATAATTCCAACTATAGACTCGTGCCACGAAATTGGTCCAAGTTCCTTGTATTTTTTGTCTATTACTGCACTAGCAACGCGTTCTCCTTGCGAGCCGATATCAATCGCTCTAGCATCTTTACTTTTTGGCCTGAATAAACCCATATACATTACTTGCAACCATAGCCAAGTGAGAATACCCATCAGTAACATTGTTGGTACCGAATAAAGCATCCAAGAAGCAAAACTTATACTTGGACTATTTGGAAAACGCCTAAGAAAAATGAAATATAAACATATTATAGAATGTTTCAAAATATAAATTGAGAAAATTAAAATGACATATCTATTACAGAGTTTAAAGCTAAGAATATTTACGTTTCGAAGAATCCTTTCAAAGTTAAATTTGTCCCACTTCCTACTATTGTACCAATACCACCGAGACTTGAAGCATATGCTGCTACCAAATAATACACCATCGTACTATGTGTTGGTCTTTTTGTACTATATTAAAAGTCAATAATATATCAAAAAAAAATTATCGGATATATCCATAACAAAAAAATATATAAATAAAATTTTACGTACGCAGATAAAGTCTCTGATTCATTATTAATGGTTTCGTTTTCTTGAATGAACATATCACCAAGTCCTTGCTGAAATTAATTGGACGTATTAATTAAATTCAAATAATGTAATAAGGTCAATGAACTTAACTTACTGCTTCAAGTTCTATAAGTACAGTCTCCACAATCGGTATCATCATCGCGGTAGATGCGGTATTAGAAATCCACATAGAAATGAACATCGTCACGAAAAATAGACCTAAAGTCAGTCTGAAAATATTTCATCATTAATAATATCCTCATAATTGTAATTGATATATTATCAATGATACTGACGATGTTTAATTAAAAACATAGTGTCACCTTCTATGACTGCAACCAATCATTTTGATAATCAAAAGAGCAATACGCATATGTAGACCAGAGTTTTCAATAACAACGGCGATGACCAAGCTACCAAAGAACATCATTGTGGTATCATTCATATAACAAAGGCAAGTTTCATTAGTGCTCATAATACCCATTAGAGGATAAAATACCACGGGTATGAGACCTGTGATGGGTAATGGTAGAACTTCTGTTACCCAAAACATTGCCATCAAGGCGACCACGTATAAACATCGCATCGCCAATACCTATAATAAATATATATATATATATATATATAATTATTATTGCATTTTTTATATTGATGAGTAATGGATGGTTAAAATGTTTTTCATTTTTTCATAAAGTTGTTTTTTACCGTTTCACCGAACTGAAAATCGTTAATTTATTTGAATTATCCATTAATAATACTTCATGGGTTTTATGAAATATTTTTAAACGATTACATAATATTGCGTATACTACGTAACGGTCATGTGTTTATTTCGTATCTTACTTTTATAAGGTATCAAGGCAACCTGATATCTAGTAATTAAGCCTTAACGTACATTGTACTAATTTTATAATCACAATAAAAATGAATGGTGATATATGAATATGTATAGCGAAATTTGTGCTAGTCATCAAGTTGTATTCTTCTCGTAATTTGCATATTCTGTATTGTTATATAAATACTATTATATTTATTTATTTAAATTGTATAAATAATATTACGAACCTCTTTAGTTTCGATAAATACTAATGGTAAAAGGATCAGTGGCCATAGTACAATTATAAAAGATTTCCAATATATTGCCACAAATCGTATAAGTAGAATACCCAATGACTCGTTCCTAAAATGTTTTTTATATTTTAATAATATTCTTATAAAAAAAAAAAAAAAAAAAGAAAAAAAATTGATTAATTTTCGTTACCATTAATTATTACTTACTCTCTGGCCGTCGTAACGGTAATTTCTGGATGGGGTTCCACCGTAATTGTAGACATTGTATTTTACTAAAATAAAAGAGTATTATTTGATAAGAATAATTTAGGGTTCGCTTATATGAAATAAACATTACTGATAAACTAATGATAATTGTTAATTGCATGAAATGTTGTATATATGTACATGTATTATCATTCATGAAAATAAATATAAGGAAAGTAATGATCGATATAAAGATTATGCAATTGATTTTAAAGTACAAAATACCGATAAAAAATGATTATACAATGAATTATCATTAACGGACGTTAATAGGTTTTTGCGTCTTATTGTTCGAGTTTTATTGACCATTAAATAAAAGATATGAAATACGACAACTTGGTGTTAACTTTTTATATAGATAGTTTATTTTTGAAAAAATATTAATAAAAAAAAATTGGTATACAATATTTAAAAGAAAATGTATTATAAAAATTTTGAAATTATTTAAAAAAGTACAACTTAATTCAGAATATTTTATTAAGGATAAAGATAAAAATAAACTGTTGAGCGTGTGTGTGTGTGTGTGTATGTATGTGTGCAAGAGAGAAAAGTTTGTTTTATAATGGATAAAATCGAAATATAAAATTATATATTTTGTTTACGTTCAAAGATATTAACGTCTTTAGCTATAAAATAAGTGCACGTGTATACTGATAGAACATAATTTAATAGATAAATGTAATGGAGTAAAACTAAACAGACGATGTGATGTATTGCAATCATACGATCTTGAAAGTGCAAAGGGTTAAATTTTCATCCTCTGCAGATTAATGCACGTATGTATACATATCATGCAAAAGGAATTACGCGTTGCATGTTGAATCAAAAATAAAATATGTCTCATTTTACTGTTTTGTTTTCTTCCGAGCATTAAATATTGCTGAGAGAAGGTTAGCACAGAATATTTGTGACAACAAGTAAATTCTATGATTAAATGACGTCATTTTTATTCGATAAGATGGGTCCCATACTCATTCATTTGTATAATAGTGGTTCTAATAAGATCGAGAGAAGTGGTTATCTCAAAACAAGTTCTCCTCGTACATAAGCAGAAGATAAAAAAGAAAAGAAAATCCAATCAAATAAAAATCCATTTTTCCGATACAACAATAATAAGAGGAAGAAGAAGAAGAATAAAAAGAAGAAGAAGAAGAAGAAAAAGAAGAAGAAGAAGAAGAAGAAGAAGAATGAAAATATGTACCACGCGTAACAACTCACTGGTTCCAAAATTTGATTGAAAAAATGTTGTCTTTCAAGATTTTCTATTCTTCTTCTAAAAAACAAAAAACATCAGCACAGTGTTACAGATTTATAAGGAATACATTTTGACGAAGGAAGAATCATGATGAATGAAACTTAAAAAATGATCATAAGGTGTGATCGATGTATTCCTCGAAAACAGTATAATTATAAACTTATTAAACTTATTTTTTTTGTTTAATTAATTTTAAACGATAGATTCCTTTATTTTTTATGATAGAAATAGAAGAATGCACTTAGAGCTAAACATTTGCGATAAAACGAGAAGAAGACGATTGAGAGTACGATCTAACTTTCCGTTAGTTGAAAGCACACTGGAAGACATGAAGCAAAACCACCAGAGTTTAAACGAACGATTCAAGTATCACCCCTCTCTCTCTGTCTTTCTCTTAACTCGTTCTTCTCTATTTTCTTTTTCTCTTATCCTCTTTTATTTCTCTCTCTCTCTCTCTCTCTCTTTCTTTCTCTTCCACTCTTTCACTCTTTTTCTTTTACTCTCTTACTTTTATTTCATTGAAAAAAACAATGTGAACCATTAATGGGACAGCTGTTAATTATAAGTTTCTTATATCTTAATGGATTCCATTGATAACCTTTCGTCACATTCTTTTGACGTTTTTTTCTAAGTAAAGGGCAAAGAAAATAAGAAACTCTAGAAAGATGACCATACCATTCCGAAACGTAGCAGGAAAAGCTCCTACTCTTTCACGCAAGAAAGAAACCCGTAATCCCATGATATATTAAATTGAGATCTTTTTGTTTATTTTTATAAATAAGAAAAAGTAAATTATTTTTCTTATTTTTTTTTTTTTATTCTACCTAGCGAGAAAAACTTGGAACACATTTTTATGTATGTCCTCTGTAAATCTGTAAAAAGTATATATATACGATTTATTATTTAATATTTTTATTTAATATATCTTTCTCAAGATTAAAATCTAAATATATAAGTGTACAATATTAAAACAAAACTATCTATATATGTGTATGATTTTACGCATTTTAATTAATATTATTATTTCCTTTTGCTAATACTTTTTATTCGTTATAACATATATGTTACATTTTTCATTCTCATAAAAATATACGTGAATACCGTGAAAAATTACAATTCTTTATCATCTCTTGAATTATTTTAAAACTATTAAATTTTATCTATGTTTTTTTTTAAATAGTTTGACTTCGTACGCGAACGAAGTTATTATATATATTTATAATTAAGTATATATAATTATTATTTATTATTTTAAAGTTTTGCAAAAGAAAATTCCAAAATTTATGAAACTTTAAGATCATCTTTATTTTCATTTATTTTTTATAATCCTCTTTTTTTTATAACTATTAACTGAACATAATGCAATATAATGTCATCTTTAAGTTTATTCTGATACTCGAAATTATAGTAATATCATTTATCAATTGTTCACTTTAACTGGTAATTTGGTCAAAGAGATATAAAGAAATGCATTGTCATCGATTAGCCTTTTCTTCTTTTTTAGGTAATACCAACATTAACTCGTTGAGCTCGTAATCACAATCTATTTATTCATCGTCAGAAGCAATAAAACTACATTCCTTCACACCCAGATCCCGTTAAAAGACTATGCTAATAAAATAACAATGATTGTTGCTTAAGGAAGAAAGTGAATGTAATTATTTTTAATGGAAAATATTTATTATCGAAGACGCTAAATAATTTTGGTTTGGAAAGAATGACTTAACAGGAGAATGGTTTTATGGTTTATTTTTTATTCTTTGTCGTCAGACGGATGTTTTCAAACTAACTCGATAATATAAAAACGCGCATGAACTCTGTTCGCATTAATTATTGTTACGTGTTCGAATTCTAAATAGGAAGTATTCATTCAATTAATTTAAATTATTCACTTTTGTTATTCGTTTCACGTGTACGATTTTAGTCATATGAGAAAGTAACGCATCCTCGAAACAATAGGTCATTCATAAGAAATTAACTTTACTCTAGCTCTTAACATTTTTTTATTTTTCTTCCATTTCAATCAATATACTTATTTACATATACTCCTATATTTATGCAATCTATACCAAAAATCGCTTTATCGAACAGAAAAATTATATATTTCTTTTTTGGGCCAGGTATTTGGAACGTCAGTATCATGAGCCCATAATTTTTAACAACATTGTAACTGAAAATTCATATTTTGAAATGAAAAACGCGTATTTGTAATTTTATTAATAAACCAATGTTGATTTATTTTTGTTTTATTTTTATTTTGTCGGTAAAACTACTTTTAGAACACTCCGTATTGAAAATAGGAAAATTATATTGTAATTTGCAGTATAAACATGCAATCGATTGTTCGTACAATTTATTTTTTTTTTCCTTGAAATTACCTATTTGCATATCTATCTTCTTTTCTATGCATAATTCGAGTTACCTTTCCAGACATTTATTTGTCAATCCTCTGATAATATTCGTCTTCTGTCAAAGAGGAACATTCTTGTTAGACATTTCATTCATATATCAGATAATTTTTCAAAATACATGGTATGTCTTTACTATATAATCATAGAAAAATAATGAACGACTTTTATTTATGCTGGATTTATACGAGATTATTAAAATGTTATTTTGTATATAAAAAAAAAAGAAGAAAAAGAAAAAAAAATGATTTTCAAATAACTTAACATCCTCCTTTAGAACTCGTTTGCTATTACGTAATATACACATGTATTAACGAGGAAATAACACGAAAAAAAAATTTGAACAGATAATCAAATAGATTTAAATATTAAACGTGTTTTATTTCGTTTTGATCATAAAGATAAAAAATATATCGAGTTATTAATTATGTATTAACGATTGGTTTAATATAAAATTAATTTTTTTTTTTCTTTTTTTGACAATTAAGTCAATAAAATAAACGAGAATAATAATTAATGCTTTTATTACACGTATTATTATCATTTCTTCACTACAAACATTATTATCACATAATGATACTTTACAGTAGGATAAGTATGAAAGGATAACGAATATGATAAATTAAGAGAAAGATTGACATTAAAATGTCGTAGGTGTATCTTTGTTCGAATGATGAAACATTCTTTTAAATTAAAGTTGAGCATGTTTAGCATTATCTAGTCGTAGGTTTATTTCAAATATTATTCGATATAAAATAAAGCGTTTGTAGATTTTATTAACTTATCTAAAACTAATCTGTTAACATTAAGAACTAATCACTCGTTTAGTTAGAATAAACAAATACAACAATACCTTAATTTGTTTTTTTTTAATTAATTAATTAGATTGATCATGGATATTAAAGAATATAATGAATCAACACCACACTTTCTAGCCGTGTAAATGCGACTTTATAATTTCGTTTCGACAAATTTTGGAATGATATCACCACTATCTCCTATATAAAGATAAAATATCAAAAACTATACAACATACAAAGGATTTATTTGTACATTCTCTTATTCATTTTTAAAATCCACGGTAAAATAGTCATTTTTCATATAAAAAAAAAAATTGAATGGAACATTGTTCTATATTAATTTCTAATTGAATCAAAAATAACAGACACGGCTACCATTCAAGTTCGACACTGACACTTAACTAACATTTGCATTTCGGATAGTGCCAGAAAATGTATAGCCGGTTTGGATCTAGTTCAAATTATTTCGAAGGTTATTACTGTTTAAAAAAACAGGTATTACTTTTCACCTTTCAATGCCTTTTGACAACGTAAGAAAAAAAAACAAAAATATATTAGTTGGTTGCAATCATAAATATAACTAATGTATATGCGTCAAAAAATAATTAATACTTTTGTTTCTGCTAATTGTGTTATAGTAAAAAAGATATTTGTAAATGATTTAGGAGATTTCAAAAATTAGTATCTTCCTTTTTATTATGCCTGTAGCTTATCAATTGATAATAATTTCAAAAAAAAAATCAAGTGCTATTTTGGTATAGTACCATTACAATGAAACATATTCTGTGTTTGACGAGCATACTCGTTATCACATCATTCAAACGATGCAGTTAATAAAAAAAATGTTAATGCTATCAACAAATTCTTAATAGTATGGTCTTATCTCTTGAAATCTTGATTGTATATTTCAAAATTTATTCAAATAGATTTTGCATTATATATCCAAATAAAAACAAACAAATTATATATCAATTTGTATATCATTTATGGGTTTAATGCAAAAAAATTCCTAAAATTTTTCTATTCTCGGCGCCCTTCCTAAACCCAGATTTTCTCAAAACACCCTATATCAAATTCTAACAAATTCGCCTTGCAGAATAAATAAAACGTGTTCTTTTTTGTAGATGCTTTTGTAAGCAGTTAATACGAACAATAAGTGAGTTAATAATTTGCACCAAGTTCGCAAAATTTCGTATCCTACTACATCGAATTGAAATTAAAAATAAAATTATGAAAGTTTTAGAATATTTAGAGATGCCTTGTTGGGAAATCGCGACTCCCTGAAACACTGCAGCGCATTTTTTGAAAATCATTGGTTTAATGTATGATCGAGAGTATGTAAGAGTTTGAATATCCTTTTGTAATCCTATGTTATTTTTCTTACAGAAAAGTATAGAATATATGCCAGCATTTCTTTTGCGGTGATACTATTAGGAATTGGAGTACCACTATGGTGGTACATGACAACTGTACCGCGGGTGGCACTTCCTTACTCTGGAATCGATGATTTATCAAATTTGGAAATTAGAATCAAAATGAAGATCATTGTTGCTGCTTTAACTGATGAACGAGCTACGGCACTAACTGAAGAAATAAGAAGAACATTCGAAGATAGTGGTATTTTCTTTCTACTATGTTTAGATATTTCTTTTGATCGTAATCGTATATTTAAATTATTAGAGTCCTTGTTACTCGAAACTAACTTCCCATTAAAATACGTGAGTAGAATAGCCTTAGGAATTTTTTATAGGTCTATTGTTGACATTGACCTCTTTTAAAGTATGCCACAAGTGCTGAATTTCATGTATAGAATTTAAAGAGATATCTATATATGTTAATGTTTGACATACATAATGCACATAATATTATAGATTGTTTGATCAGTTCCGTAATTAACCGTTAGTCATGCAGAATTCATTATTTATTAAAATTTATCACGTCATTGTATCATTTCAGAGATCTACGATTTGGAAGTTGTATATCAAGTGGTATCTAGCAATCTTTTGGCATTCGCATTTGCCCATCATGAATTGGAAAAAATTGCTTCTACTTTCGATTTGGACGTAGGGAATCTTTTACTCTTAGAATCCCCAAATCTTAATGATGCTGTACTCGTTGGTTCGAAAAGAACTATATACTTCTCGATTGAAACAAGCAAGTTCTTATTTTCAACAATAATTTTCATATTTCATAATGTGAGTAAATAACGTTAAAACGATCAAAATCTTGTTTAGGTAATGCAAAATTAGTACAAGTACTATCCGAATGGATCCTTCGTGAAAAGTCGTTAGATCTTACTAAAAATGCTCTTACAAATCCAACTAATTACAGTCTCGACGAAGAAAATAGACGAAGATTTCCTGCAAGTTCAGCATACGATGTTCTGATAACTTTGGTGAATCCCGATCCTGAAACACTACAAATCAATTGGGATCTCCAGGCGATGTCTGAGGGTATATATTATATTAAATAATCATTCACATAGACGATTGTTATATACACATATAGCAAATGTTCATAAATAAATGTGTCTATTTTATTTAGAGTACATAGAGCCATACCTCGATCAATTATCGATGATAAGCAATTTTTCGGTGAAGTCACAGTGGTTATATTTCTTACCACTAAGCGTTAATCTAATAACTGTTCCCGACAGTAGCTGGAAAGGTAAACATTATGCTCTGGTGGAAGATGTTTTACCTCATATTGTAACACCATTAGAAAAAAAATTAGGTAAAACTTTACTTTTACGAATTATTAAAAGAAATATTAGGATATTTCTCTTTGATTCTTTATATTAAAAAAAAAAAACCATGAATTATCTTATTCTAGCATCTCAAGTGAGTCTTCATCCGTGTATAAATTTCGTAGCATATGTAGTTTCATGTGATAATGCTCCCTTACATATTTATGCACGTAAAGGCCACAAATTAAAGACTGACGGTGACGTCGAAGCATTTCTATCTCCAAGGTACGTAGTTTTTTTTTTTATAAAAGAGATATTTTTTCTCTTTCTTTCTCACTCTTAATATTAATAATTATTATATATATATTAGATGGGGTGGTGTTGTGTTCGCGAATCCTCCATCTGAAGCATGCGAAGCTGCAGCATATGGTAACGTTACTACCATTGTTCCCGACGAAGCCACTATCATCGGGATATTTCTTGCACAACTAAGATTACTTTTAGGCATTCCAGAAATGGTAATTCATTTGAAAAAGAAACCCAGTTTGTTAATTAATCAATAAAAATATTCCATTTTTAATTTCAGAAGCCTATAAGCAGTGTAACTGTAGTACCACTGGTTGGATTGAAATCACGTGATTGGGAAGTAGATGCTTTGCTGCGAGTTCGTGCTATGGAGCAGTTAACTTCCGCTAAGTTAACATTGCAATCATTAGCTCAACTTCTCACAGAAATCAATCGTATCGTTATTACTGATGTTGTAGGAAATAGAATAAAGATTGCCCTAGATTTAGTGGAACGTTCTGCCGAACTCCTTAAAAATGGTGATCTTATGAATGGTTTTATGCTTAGTAAAGATGCATTTATTACTGCTGAAGAAGCTTTCTCCGATCCAACTTTGTTAGCACTTCTATATTTTCCAGAAGACCAAAAGTAAGCCATTCTTTCTTTTTCCTTCCTTTACTTAATTTTCTATGTCAACAAATCGTTCTTAATTGTAATTACTCATTCTTTCAGATATGCCGTATATACACCTTTATTTTTACCGGCAATGATTCCCGTTTTGTTGTCTCTTAAAACTATACAACAGTATTACAGAGGTGGGAAAACCAACGTGAAAAAGGTAACTGGTCAAAATAAAACGAACGAAGATTCAACAAAAGTAAAAGACGAGAAAGTAGAATAATATAAATAACTTAATTTAATACATTGAGATCTACAAGCAATTTTTATTCGAAATAAAGAGTTAAAGTTGAAGGGGATTTTTGTTTTTTCAAGGTAGTAATAGAAATAATTTTGTTTTTTATTTTGGTAACATATGTATATGTATGTGTTTAGAGATTATTTTACTGTTCATTATAAATTTAATTTCTGTTCATTATAAAAGCTCTTTACACTTTCAATCTTTACACATTTATAAGAAAAATGTCAGGAAAGCGTAAAAATAATTTGCTTTAACAAAAAAAAAGAAAATGAAAAAATGTGTGAAATAATGAATATTCTTCAAAAAGAAGAGTATGATAAATGACTCTTCTTTCTTGAGCCATTTGTAATGTTCAGTTGCGAATTAAGTCTCTGAGCGTCAAACAATGTGAAAGTTACAAATAAGTAATTGCACTCTTTTTTTTTTTCTTTCATACATAAAAATTCTAGTTGCCTATAATTTTCATTTTTCTAATTATGACAAATGAAATTTTTCGCATGTCATAATGTAACGTTAAGAAGACGTTCTACCATGTGTACATATATATTTATTCGTGTACACGATGGAGACTTACACTTAACTCGAGCAAACATACCACCCTCCCATACAATCATTTTATCAAATTTGAGATTAATTATCATTAGATCGTTAGAAATAACTAATAGTCTATTTACACGTATATCAAATCAATCCTCAACCAGTTACCACAAGATTACAAAAACTTGCAAGTTAAATTACTATAAAAAATGTGTCCATCTACCATAGGAGATTATTTGTATCATCGTTTATACAAAAAAAAAAAAAAAAAAAAAAAAAAAGGAAACAAAAATCATTTCGTGAAGCAAACACGTATAAAATAAAATAAAATTATTAGCTGCACTCTTTCGCCTTCACTAATGTTTCTACAAAATAAAAAAATAATAATTACAATCGCAGATGGTATTTGAAATAAGATATAATTAAAAAGTAATTAAAAAATATATTCTCTATCAAAAAATAAAATATAAAATAAATATTAATTTTGAACTCTATAGAAATATATATTTTTTTTTTCATTTATATATTGCTTTGTTTTATAAAACAAACAAAAAAAAAGCTTTTTTAATTGTAAAAAAAACTCGCGATCCTACAGTAGTGCGCACAATATGTTATTCTATTATATATTAGTCAATAATAAAAGTGTAAGAAAAAAAATATATCTTTATACGAAAAACAATCGCGCTATAATAAGATATTAACAATTATTATTATTATCTTGAAATGTCAGTAATACTAATATAAGTTTTAGTTAATATTTGTAGAAACAAGAATGATAAACAATTTGTATTGTCTCCACCCGTTGTCCCGTAAATCTCAAATGGTAGTTGGACATCGTATAATAAAAATAAATTAATCGTCGAATCTATGATCTTATTCGTACGAAAAAATAGAAAAAAGAAGAGGAGTTAAGTCAACAGGGACTTTGAACTAGCTGTATCGCATGTTGCAGTGCATCAGCGATATTCTGAAAAACAGGTACACCTTCGCGCTTTGCATAATCCGACAGGTACATCCTTCCCCGATTATAGTCTTTCGTGGCTTGTTCGGTTAACTAAATTTTTATCAGAATATAATATATATTTATAGAATTTAATATTTAATAAGAAAATATACGATAATATTAAATAATTATGAGATCTCACCTTTTCACCAGAAATAATACAACCTTCAGGAAGAGTTTGAACGCACAGGACAAGCTTAGCACGTATTCCAATCATGTGAGCTGCTAATGCCATTATGGCAATGCCACGAGAGTGCTGCGGTACAATTAATAGGATTAACCGCGAATTTTTCATCCTTTGTAACTCATGTGGCAATACCCTTACGTTGTACTCATTCAGGCTTGGTCGATATAGAGTCAAACCCATAGACCTTAAAAATGTATTAATTATAAGCAAGTCACGGATATTCTGATAAGAAATATTCATGAAATTTTAAATGCTCACTCAATTAATGGAGCTGCAGAAGATTCTAACCAATACAGATCTTTAGTGACCACTCCAACATACAGGTCTCTCTTTTCAGACTCTGGTATTAAGGAGTTAGTCCAATCTAAAAAGTTTGTGTACACGTACATTTATAAATATATCTCTGTCCTTTTTCAATAATGAATTAAATTATATTAAACGATCGAGATAAACTACTTCTACGTCGAGATCACGATAAGATTTGTTGAAGGTAGATGTGCGAAATACGAGTCAGACTAAGTGGGAAGTTGCAGAGAAAATCATAAATATACCTAGGAAACGCGTAAAAGGGTGTACAATAGCTCTGCGTAGAAATTTTGAGGCCTTCCTACATAATATACTCCAAACTGAAGGTATCTCACTTTCACAAGAAACTCCATTGTTCTTCATCCGCCATGAAGCTTCGCTGGCTAAAGTGTAAAACTGTTCGAAGTTTATCCGCGATTCTGCTGGATCACTCCCCTTCCCTGGAAAGCCATCGATCACGCTTCTGTACGTTTCTACAAGACATTACAAATATTTTTGCAAATCAAAATATATAATGCTCGTGACATATTTTATTTAAATGTTTATGTATAAAATTTACGTATATACATTACCTGATTTATTTACAGCATTGAGCAGATCTGAAACTGACACATTACATTTTGTGTTTGTCTGTAAGGCTACCCAAGCCTGAAAATATCATAAATAATAAGGTACCATTCATTTATTCCTAGATTTGTTAATATATGGAGATGTGTACTAACTTCTCTTAAACTTATTGTACCACTATCATTAATGTCCAAAGATTTAAAAATCTCTCTTAACATTCTGTAAAAAAGAAATGGAATAGGTCGTTAAAATATTGTTTTCATATTGATATTTTATCAATTAAAACCTCACAATTGCAATATTTATTTACATTATATCGGACCCATTTTGACTTAGAGAGATTCTCATAGGTCTCACCCCATCATCAGCATGTAAGTCCTGTACGTTTATTTGTTCGCGCAAAACCTAAACAAATTCACATCATATATTTTAATGCTTTTTTGTTTGATTTTATTTTTGTTACCTTAGATGTACAATTTAGAGCAATCGACACACTTTCGAATATAGGTATCCTGTTTCTTTCCATAAAATATTGAAGTACAAGCAATCCATTCATTAAATCATAGTATTCCCTATAATATATAAATACGTTTATATTTCTATATTATTTTGTCTTTGAAATAATTAATATTACATACTGTGATGAAACACTTTCTCCGAGTATAGTCTGATCTTGCCGGTACGGATAAATTACAAGAATCAGAGATTCACTCCTAGTTGCTGCCAATTGAGCTGCTTCTATAATTCCTGCACTATTACGAGTTTGATTATCAATTACAAAAAGCAGAACACGTGCTGTTTGTTTTGCTTCATATTCCTGAGCTATAAGCTCTGGACCCCATTGTGATACTTGCTACAATATATTTCATCTATTAACATCTACAGTTTTATATTAAATTCTGAATCCTCTAATAGAGTAATAAAGCTTACAGGATTATAGTAAGTAATTCCAAGTCTTTGAAGTGTCGGTATTGCTATCTCTGACCTCCAGGTGGTTGGATTACAAGAGCCACCCAAAAATACCTCATATGCCATTCTCTCTGGAAAAATAAATAATTTAAGTTTATATTTGTCTTCATGTATTAAAGACAATTTTTTAAATTCACTACTCACTTGAACCAATTTTGTGATTAGTATCCTTTCCATCACAGTGTAAAAAATGAGAGGTGCTCATAGGAACGACTGTTCTATAATTAAATAGAAACAAAATAAATAATTTGTCTTTATAAGCATTATACAGTGATCCAATATTATCACACTCAAACAATAATACATTTTTTGCAGCAGGATTTGATATTTTTGTTGTTTAATCATTGAATACAACAATGTAAAGTTAATAAATATAGGAAAAGTGGTGTTGGAGTGTGGTAATAGGATACTTTTCATTGTTACTTATTATCAGAATTTATCTAATTCAATTAAATATTGCACATACTTCCAAATATCAAATCCTCTTGCAATGAGAAACAGCTTATGTTGTTTCATCATCATTAAAATATCCTCATAGCTATCTTAACCAACTGTTCAATATTTTCTGCCTGTAACAAAGATTTATTTTTAACAGATTATTGATTTTACAAAATAAAAATTATTATTGTGTGTATACGTAAACAATTAATATTCATTTTTGTTGTGTTGTAAAACCCATTCGACGTTATTAAATATTTAGATATACACATATCGTAAAACAGTAAATATATTTAAAGATTTTACAATACCCTCTTTCGCACAGAAGTGCCAGTTCTGCGGCAAATATGCAGAACTCCTCAAACATTATACAGGAATCTGTACTGATCCCATAACAATTCTCAACATCGTCCAGCACGCCTTGCGGCTGTAACCAGTTCGGGAAGAACAGCATTGTGTATATTCTTTTTATCTGAAATATGCATGACAGATAAATTATTTTCTATATAGAACACGATGTTATTATCATCAAATAAACCATTTATAGACTGTATTAAATATTACTTACAAAACTGGGTCAAGTGGCAAACTGAGCAGCCCTTGGTCAGTGCACAACAAGTATTCATCGTTTAAAAGAACTCTTTTAATCCAAATACGTTCTTCCAAAAACAAAGGTATATTCCAAATTCCTGACAGACTTTGGATTCAAGTGTTTCTGTATAATAAAATAAATAACCGCGATATTCTTTCTTTCTTATTACAACAAATGACAGAATACAAATCAAAAATTAAGTTTAAATTAATGGAAAAATAGTATTGTGAAATTACCAAACACGTAAATCAATGGAACACAAAACTGATATATTTAATGATAAAAAAGAAAAGAAAACAAGAAAATTTAGATTCTCATAGGATTCTCAAATAAGAATACAAATTAACGCGTTTACAGCTGGAAATATTATTTGAAAAGGTGCGTAGGAGAAGACGCTTTTGGACGGATTGTGAAAATGAAGGAAGGAAGGAGGGAGGGAGAGAGGTAGATAGAAAGAAAGAGAGAGAGGGAGAGAAATCGTGTAAGAAAAAAAGAAAAAAGAGAAAGAGTAAACGATAAATCGTAGCTGAGCACTCCTGCTGATCATTCGATAGAAAAGCGATGGTCGAGAGTAACAGCACACAAACAAACAAACATACACACAGACACACACACATACAGAGCGCACTAACCTTGGTGTTTCGGTACTGCATACCCACGCACAAAGAACATATACGGTAAACGTCAAAGAAAAAGTCATAAATGTTGAGAGCATTTGATGATGCACCCTTGATCTTGGATCTCCGATGAAAATAGAAAAATATCGGGGCGATGATCGATAGTCCACAAACGTGCGTATCAGAAAAATGTATACGTTCGTGTTGAGCTCCGCGTATTCCTGCTATTGCTCATACTTATTTATACACCGTTATATTTAAAATGAAAGACCGTGTCGCCGGATATCAGCGGGAGCTGGACGTCAAACGAACAATATTATCAAGAAAGCTTCGTTAAATCGACTGACAACGTTCTTAACTATATAAAATACCCACGTTATAGCGCGACGCGTTTATCCAACACAACACACACCACTTCTTCTATCTTTTAACAGTCAAACAGGAGCCAAAAGAGTAGTGTTAGTAACGAGTGAACCAGAAGCTGGCGCTACCGTGTAAAGCGCATCGTGCTGCGCTTGACATGTTTTGCTCCCGCTTCTTTTATCCCTTTCATTTTTTTCCCCTTTTTTTTTATTTTTTTTTTTATTTTCTGTTCTTTTCTTTTATTTTTTTTAGACAGAGAGTTCTTTCTTATACTCTCGATATAAAGCAAATTTTGAACAAACTATTATCTTCGAAATTACTTAAGATATCCAATTAACATTTTCGATCTTTACATTTCATATCAAAATCTTAAATGAACGTGCGTGTCTGCTGCTTTTATCTTTATGTATCTACTCTATCGTTCTGAACAATTGGGTTAATTCGTTTAACATTTATAAATGCATATATAAATAAAAAAAAAAAAAGAAGATTAAGGTATTTACAATCAAGGATTCACAAGTAATTTCGGTTCAATCCAATTTCCGGTTTCAAAATGGCGGGCATTTGAAAAAGTACAAAAATTTATATGAAATCTTTAAATCAACTTAAAAATAAATTAAAGATTTTCTATAGAAATATTACTAATGATCTTAACCATTAACGTGAACTACATTAGTCGTGCCTATACACTCTCTCTCTCTCTCTCTCTCTCTCTCTCTCTCTCTCTCTCTCTCTTTTTCTCTCTCTCTTTCTCTCTCTCTCTCTCTCTCTCTTTCTCTCTCTCTCTCTCTCTCTTTCTCTTTCTTTCTCTCTTTCTCTGCGTGTGTCTTATATAGAAATATTACTTTCGATATTACCATGTAGCACAATCGTTCATTAAACTTGTAGAATATTTCCGTTTGTTATAGAAAAAGTTAATAGAAATGACTTTAGAATAAATAATAAAAATATAATATCAAATACGAAGAGTGGACGACATTTTTCTCTTACCCGCGCGCACCGACCGACTCAAAACAACTGGTTTTTCAAGGAATGACGTAAACTTCCAACAATGAGACCCTCGCCCCACTCCCTTTTACCACCTCCTCCACAACGAACATCTAGTACTACTTGCTTCTAGTCTTTTGATGGTAGGGGAATATAAGACTGGGTGGTGGTGGTGGAGGTGGCGATGATGGAAGTGGTGGTATGGTATGGTGATGTGATGTTGATGGTGGTAGTGAGGCAGCACGTTGCTTTTCGAATTTTACATCCTGCAAATTACATTTGTGTCATTCCTCATGAGATCACATCACATATATAAATATCGTATAAGCGAGGAGCCTTTTATATATACATATATATATATATATATATATATATATATATATATATATATATGTATGAAGCAATACATTCATTTGATCATTCATTATTCTGAATCAATCAGAGTTATCCTCAGAAGTAAAGCGGCAAGGATTCGAAAATGATATGCGTCGATCATAAGAAAAGGGAAGGGGTAGAGATGACGTTTGATTTTCTTTCTCTTTTCCTCATGCCTCTCTTTTGAGCACTCTCCTTGGCGCACACCGATAACCTTTCAAATCGAATCTTAATCGCCGTTTGCCTCCGTAGTAAAAGGGAGTCCCATGTGCGAAATGTTGAACGCGGTTTTTGATCAAATATGGTATCGCTAGCGCTTGTTACGCTTTGTTGATCGAATCTTACTTTTACGCCGTCCTAATAGAGTGGGCGTCTTAAGAATTTCAATTCGCTCTAAAGAAGGGAAGAATCGTTTTGCTTTGAAGGAGTATTTCCTTTTCACATTATCATTATTATTTCTTCATTATCGAAGAATTTCGAAAAGAAATTTTTATTAACATTACGCGCAAAACCATACTAACGTACTAAACGAAGGGATGAATCGAGAATTGTATTTAACGATGATGATGATAATAACGAGATGACAAATACAATATTGTATATAAAAGGTTGCAATATCTTGATAAAATATTTTCTGACGAAGAAGCCGAACTGAGATGATACAATCGTTTATAAATTATATGTTATTATGACACATACTTATATCATGTGACATGTGTATATATTGCCATACGTATGAGTATATACGACGTCATACCACTTTCTTATCGTGTGATCTTTACGTACGCAGCATGTTTTGTACAAACAAAGAATCCAAACGATTTCTTTTTTTTCTTTTTATTCCTTAACTTTTCTTTTTCAACTTAAGCGCGGCCAATTGATCTTCTTCCTATTTGTTGAAAATCCACGAAGTTTAAATGTAAGCTCGACTTTTTATCGAAAGTCAATTATTCGTCATATTCATGTGAATGCCTATAAGCGCAGATAAAAAATAATCTCTCTCTTTGTTATTGATCTGATTAAATGATAAATTAGTTTACATTTGTTAACAGCTATATCGAAGTATTATCTTCTTTTTTATTGATCTGTTATTGTCCAAATAGTTCCATGACTGTAACGTTTATTTTCTTTGATAAAATTGTTTAAACTTTGACAAAAAACTATTTATTCGTTTAGTTCTTCGCGTAGCAACTATTTTGATTACTGCAATATTATTTGGATATAATTTAAATACGATTTTATATCAACTATTACCAACTATTTTTCTGGACAATTAAAAAGGATTACATTTGATTGGTTATTCACAAAATGTTCAAATGGGCGTTTTCATTGTATCTTACTTTCAGCGAATGCTTTGTAAATCGTTAATAAAATGTATACGATTTCTATCTTGTGAACTGAGCAGTATATGTTCGATTTTAGTTTGTTTTCAAGAAATTCCTTCTTATAAATTACATATTCTATGGCATATATAGCTATTTTAGCGGCGTTTGCATTATTCTCGAAAGTGCAAGAACGTTGTAAACACGTACGTTAAATGACAAATATATTGTTATAATATTGTGATTAATTAAATATTTTATATAATGGTATAATTAGAGTCTCACGATGTTGGGTATAATTGTATCTGGTCGTCTAGTAAGTATATTTTTTAATTACACATATTGATAATATTCTTATCGTTATTCCGATACTAGTCATTAATATCCTTTGATCGAAATATTTGCATCTACTTGAAGATTTTGTTAATTTTTAATGTTAATTAGATTTTGTATCGATTACTAATATTTCTGACACATTAAGAAAATATTTAATTATTGTTATAAATAGTTCTTTATCTTTTAGGTTCAGACGGATTTTCAACAAATTGGAGAAAATCAATTTTTAATCACTGTACTCGATGCTGATAATATAAATCATATTGTAGTGTTTCTTACAGGCACTATTCCATTCCCTGATGGAATGGGTGGTGCAGGTAATAATGATTTCAATAATACTTTATTATGCTTCTTCAATTCAATCATGCATATAGGTCGTAATAAATTTAATTTTCTTTCAGTATATTTTAGTTGGCCAGATTCAAATGCACCACCAAACTGGCAGTTTCTAGGATTTATTTCTAATCTTAAACCGTCTGCCATATTTAAAATATCTACGCTAAAGAAAAATCATGAATTTGAAAATAGTAATTTAGGAATATTTGGAGTTGGCAAGATATCTCACGTAGCACAAATAGGCATTTCTGTTGAACCATTGAATGTGATAGAGCAGCAAGCAGCTACTGTTACCGAAGCTGCAACTAATTCTTTTGTAGAATTTGTACAGAAGATGCTTACAAGCTTTATAAATTATGCATCCAGTTTTACTGTGACTCAAGCACAGATGACTCCAAATCCTACAGAAAATTTTGTACCATTGTCTACTGTACAAGGATGGTATGAAACCTTTGAAAGAAGATTACAACAAAATCCTAATTTCTGGAAAGCGTGATGAAGATTCAGAATGGGAATTAGTTAGGTTCTACATAATTTTTGTTCGTAGCTTTAAAAGAATCTGTATGTTACCTACACTTCTCTAGCATTTTTATATTATGTCTGCGACATAAAATCAACTTTTCTGTATTTTCAAAAGGTAATTAATTCCTTTGCAATTTTTGTTTAAGTAAGAATATTTTAATACCCTAATTAAGCATGAATAGAAAAGCATATTAGTCATTCTAATAGATGAAAAATAATATTCATATCATTTTTCATTTTATTATAATCAATAAATGCATTTAATGCACCAATACAAATCCATGTAAGATACATCATCGATATAGAAATATGTATTTACATAATGTCACATAGTATACTTGATGCAAATGCTTAGGAAATATATTATTTAAAATTAAAGATGAAATAACAATTTTGAATAAAAATAATGATTAATATTAAGGTAATTACACGTCATTTTTCTATAACTGCTGATGCAATTTGTGGTTGATTAATTTGTATAAACCAATAAACATGTATATATTTTTCTTGATCCTTACAAAATTATCAATGCTGTGACATATTAAATTATGATACAAGATTATGAAATAATATACAAATTGAATGATGTGAATTGTTATTTGCAAAATTAAATAAATTTTCAATCCAAAGAAAAAGAGAAACTAATTTTGAGCTTCATAAAATACACAGATACTTTTATAAAATAAAGTAATTAACAAAGAGAAAGAAATAATGAAAACGTCAGGTGATAACAATGTTTATATACACGATTAAAAAAATGTTTAAGAAGCAAAGTCCGTTGTATTTTGATTACGATTCAAATATAATCGTTGTTAGATGATCGAGTATAACTATTGGAGAAAATGTTACAAGCGTTTACAAATGAAAATGTGATTGGACGATGACGCGAGTGCGCATAAGTGCATCTTTATCCAATGCATTGTCGTCGACCTTGTAAACATCTGTTCCATATCGCAAGTAATCAGTCTTGCATGAGAACTTAACTTAAAGTGTACATAGACCGATCTGTCAGTACTACATCTTTCACGTCGCTCGTACGAATTTCGTTAAATAATTTTTACCAAAAAAACTCGACGTTATATCTATCGTAATCGCGGTTTGTTTTCCGTCACGTTATAATAAATAGTTATACCGTTGATGGAGATCGTTTTCTACTATGTGGGCCATTTTCATGAACCTCCCTAATGAAAACTAATCGCGTTGGGCTAGCGAGATTTTCCACGGCCGTTTATACCATAACTGCATGCGCCTGACAATCCTACGTGTATCGCGAGGTCACACGTTACTTTTTTCCATAAGGGTAATGCGGGATACTGTTGTTTCTTGCCGAGAAATGTTAATAATCCTTCATGATTTAAGATAAGTGTCGATGCATTTTGTATGAGACGTCAGGAATTCCAAATATCGTCCACCCCTCTCCCCCCTATCAATTGCGGAGAAACTTCGCAGTCCAAAGTAAGATGTCTTTGCGAGAGGATGACTGATTTCATCGCATTTAATGTTTTGACATTTACCAAATCAACGTATATATTTTTGCACGCTTTCCTTTTTAAAAAACGGGTTTAACCAATTTATTTTTTTCTTTTTAAATGATTTATCGAAACGTTCTTTAATACTGTTCGTTATTTCGTTAGAGAATGCAATAAATAAACATACAATTGCTATTATGTTCGATGGATACTTTCCTTTATAACATACTCAAGAACTCGTGAAACTTTCTCACGTACACGCATATTTTTACCCGTAGACTAGAAGGTGCATGCATTTCTGAAATTAATCGTTTGAAATAAACAATTTTATAATGTGTAATATGAAAAGGCACGCTTTTTTAGTAGATATTCAAAATTCGTTTGATATGTAAATATATGTATATATATTTACGTTTTTTACTTTAATATGACGTTTGTATTATTTTGTTCGAACAAGTCATATGATATACAATGATAATCAGATATTTTATTATGCATGAGAAGGAGTATAAAAGTTACAGTTGCATAAATTGCAATTAAATGCATACATTATAATTATATCTACAATTAATAATATGCGAACATTTTATCAATACTTATATTTGATCGATTATTTTACTAAATATTTCGAATGGTTGTTACAGGAAGCAGAATTTAAACTAATTAGAAATTCAGATATTTGTCAGAATCAATATTCATAATAGGTAAGTTTAATGTTATTATATTTACTTATATATGTTGAATGCATCAGTAAAAGTGCAAAAATACAATGTGAAATTATAATTTTAAAGCAATTTCACAGAAGTATTTCCTTTTATTATAGATTGGAAAGTAGAGTGGAAATGGAGAGTTCCGAAGAGCCAACCAGTTTGCAATCAATTTGTCACCTGCATGCATCAGAGTTATTTCCAAAACATCCACATTTCGAATGTGAAGATCAAACATTGACTATACCGTTCACTCTTTTAAGTGGAGAATCAGTGGTAGCATTGGGACGCATATCAGATGGTGTTTTGGCTCTTTCTAATTATAGACTCTACTTACAACAGAGTCAAGCCTGTTACAATATACCATTGGGCCTTATTGAACAATTAGAAGTAAAAGAAATATTCTTTTTGCATATTGGGTGCAAAGATGCACGGTCATTGAGGTATAGTTTATACATTGTTTTACTTATATGAGTTTCAATATACTATATCTTGATTTGTACATCAACGTGTAATGTTACTGTTACAACTCAATTTAGTATTGCTTGTCATAGACTTATGTAACTGTTTACAACAGGACAATATTCTTATAACGTTTTAGCTGTTCATTTTCCACTAACGAGCATTGTCTGGAATGGTTCAAACGATTACATAAAGTAACATACCCACGTAAAAGTATCGAAGACATATTTTCTTTTGCGTATTATGCATGGTCTATAGAGGAGGGTAAAGACTATCCTAGGCTTGGGAAAGATAATAGTTCTTATATCTCTACTTTTAATTCAGAGGTAAATGCATTTAATTTAATATGATGTTACATTTGCTAATATAAATTAATATAATGTTATATTTGTGGATACCATAATATAATAACATTTTTGTGCAATTATGAAGGTGGAACGATTGAAATTTAATCTTCATGGTACATGGCGTATAAGTCCGATAAACAAGGATTATAGAATGTGCCCATCTTACCCACCACAACTTTTGGTTCCTGCTTGCATTTCTGATGAAATTTTGGAAATTGTTGCTAAATTCAGAAGTTCCAGACGAATTCCTGCAGTTGTGTGGAGGTAAAATAACCAAAACCATTTCCGATATAATTTAATTTAATGTATTTTATAATAAAAATTAATATTTTAAGGCATGTAAACAATGGAGCGGTAATAGCTCGTAGCAGTCAACCAGAAGTTGGCTGGTTAGGTTGGAGAAGTTCCGAAGATGAGGATCTTTTAAAAGCTTTGTCTGATGCATGTTCCTACGATAAAGGAGAATCTACAATGGTTGATTCACCTATTAACTATTCTGATGTTGGAGATGATGCGATAACTCCAAGTGTTACAAAAGTAAGTATAAATCTTAGTTAAATAAAGATAAAGAAAAGAATATAAGTCTTATAAAATTCTATACATTTCTAAAAATTGTTTTATAGAAAGTTCTAATTGTGGATGCAAGATCCTACACGACAGCTGTAGCAAATAGAGCACGAGGCGGTGGTTGTGAATGTCCTGAGTATTATCCGAGTTGTGATATTCAGTTCATGAATCTGGCAAATATACATTCTATAAGGAAAAGTTTTCATGCAGTCAGACAATTATGTGCATCTGATGCTGATCAACCAAAGTGAGTTAATTAAATAATAAATAAATGTGGATTATTTTCTAATGATTTAACACTGTACGGATTATTTTAGTTGGTTGAGCTTATTGGAAGGTACTAGATGGTTACAACATATGTCAGGTTTATTGCGTGCTGCAGTTACGGTTGCATCTGCTATAGAACGAGATGGACGACCAGTATTAGTACATTGTAGTGATGGTTGGGATAGGACACCTCAGATTGTTGCCTTAGCACAGATATTATTAGATCCCTATTACCGTACTATAGAGGTAAGATTTATAATACTTTCCATATTTATTATTGAATACATGGACAATTTTTAAATGTAGGGATTTCAAATATTATGTGAGAGAGAATGGTTAGACTTTGGACATAAATTCGCTGATCGCTGTGGACAAACAGTCGGTTGCGATGACCCAAATGAACGTTGCCCAGTATTTTTACAATGGCTTGATTGTGTACATCAGTTAATTCAACAATTTCAATGTAGTTTTCAAATGTCTCCTGCATATCTTGTAAGTAATAATATGTATCTCTAAATAGTATATATGTAAAACATATATACTGAAGGTTAATATATTTAATTTATGCTCTAGGTAAAATTAGCACAGCATACATATTCACAACTCTTTGGTACATTTTTATGTAACACAAGACAGGAGAGATTACAGTTAAGAATACAAGAACGTACTTTTTCAGTATGGCGATTTCTTAACTCTTCTTTGTTCGTTAATCATTTGTACTCACCTTTAAAAAATCAAGTATGATAGTTTCTTTTTTATATTGTAAATCTATATATGTAAAAAGTATTTTAACATACTTTCATGCCCATTTCGTTTAGTAATTAAAATTTTTATTTTTTTTAGGTATTATGGCCAAGTTGTAATGTACGAGATCTTGTTTTGTGGTCAGAAGTATATTTAGGTTCTATGGAATCCTCACTTGGTATTAGGGATGATAAACAAAGAGTTACAATGATAGATATAGAAGGAGGTGAAAGTGAAGAACCACAAGGACAAATGACTAAAACACGTTCTTACGGGGATCTTATACATACCCCCGATCATGCAGCCTACCTTCACCGCAGACTTAGCGATCCGAGTATTTCTGTGGAAAAGTAAGTGGTAATTTAAATAGATATTTGTTTATAGGTACATTTCATGTATATATATATAATATAATTATTTTAATAACAATTCTTTTTATAGAAAATTTGATTCTTTAAATTTGGAAGTTGAGGCTGAAAAAATAGTAAATAGCATAGATGATAGCAAATTTGAAACTTTAGAAGCAGATCCATCAGAGACTGATATTAAGACCAAACAGTATACTACAGTGCAAACATCGAGCGAATCACCTGCTAATCCATCAGTGGATAGTTCTACAGATACATTAATACCTAATAACGATTCACTTGTTAGTGTTCTCAATGGAGAGAAAGAAGCGTAAGTTTTAAAAAAAATTCTAACTTTTTGGTGGAAGTATGATTGTATAAAATGTAATATGAATATTGATTTATGTATATCAATTACAGATTGCAAACAAATTTAGGACAAGATAGTATTTCACCGTGGATTGAAACTGGTACAGCGGGACGAGGTACTTGTTCCTGTAATCGTAATCACAATGAAGGTAGTGATGTCAGTGATACGAGTGCTCCATTGATATCAAGAACACCAAGTAGCATATGTCCAGCTTCTCCAACTCATCAGGATGCTATATTAGATAATCCTGATAGACTGGATGATGTCGATGGTCTTCCTGTCATTCATTGTGATATTCAGTTACGAGTACAACAGATTATCGTCGAGCACAAGGTACATAAACGAGCAAGAAAACAAAAGATCAATTTTTAATGTACAATCATTTGTCATTGACTTAAGCCAGACATGAGCTACCTTTACAACAAAATTTTTATTATATTTTATGTTGATTTGTTCCATTTTATATAAATCGATTAAAATATATTTTTTCTAGAAATTTTATCAGCGAAAGTGAATTAACATTTGCCACCACGTTATTGATTTACGATTGATGAATGTGTTTCTGCAAGGGTCATAATGTTTTAACAATCTTTTTCTTAAGAAAAAACGATTTCGTTTACTATTAATTATATGTTGATTAAAAAAAAAAAGAAATCTTCATTATTTAATCTTATTTTAATTGGAAAAGGAAGAAAATTTGATATAAGTTTAATTATTTAGGAAAAATTAGACTCCAGTCGTAAATCGTTTGTGGCGTGATTATGGATTTTTTGATAGTCAAAGTGTTAATGACTTATATCGGGGAATATTGGTTGCCCATGACTGACTTAAATATAATAAAAGGTCATAAATTTTTATAAAAATCAGTTCTTTAGTTGACTTATTTTCAAACCACCCTTCTTGAACATTGTAATGAAAGTTACTGTGTGCCTGTTTCTTTAGCTAAAGGAAGAAGCATTACGAAAGGAATTACATACAACAAGGCTAGCATTAATTAAGCAAGTGTGCAACCACAATGCAGATACCGATCGTATTGATGATATTGTAAGTCTAGTATTAAGATTAAGTGTTTAAAGTGGCTCCAGGCTTATTTAATTTGTATGGTATTTCTTTATACAGAAAGTATGTTACTGAAATTTTAACTGTATGGATCGCCTGTTGAATATTATATACCGTGTAAACATTTATTTGAAGATTTTGAAGAAAGAAGCTTGCATTTTGTCAATCCGATTATTGATTTAGATTTATTGAATGTCATTGTGTTGATCCTGCTATTTACGTCACACTTGTTTTCTTGCGATCCATTTTTCGGAATGTTACTAACAGGTCAATAGTTATGAGGCATTGCATATTTAATTTATATTTCTGTTTCAAATATTGAGAGAGTGCAGTAAGATGTTTAAATATATTTTAAAAATGATAAGAAACCAATTGTTGGGTTACAGGGTTCATTGCCAGATTCGGTAGGCAGTGCTGGAGAACACGGAGAATCCTTACCATCGGATATGTCTTGGGAGGCCGTCGAGGATTTGGTACCAGCTCCAACTCTTTGGGTTCCAGATCATGCAGTAAATCGTTGCATGGGATGCAACACAGAATTTTGGCTTGGTAGACGTAAACATCATTGCAGGTATGCAATAATATTCGCAACAAGTATGAGGATGAAAGGAAAAATATGAGAAAGGAAAAAGAAATATAAGTCGATAAAGATAATTAAATAAAGAAATTGAGAAAGAACAATATCTATATTGTAGATGCTGCGGCAAGATATTCTGTGCGGATTGTTCGGAAAATTCAACGCCGTTACCCAGTGAACAACTTTATAATCCTGTAAGAGTTTGTAAAGATTGCTTTTCCCGACTTCATCATCATACAAGTCCTTGCCAGTGCAGTGCTCGACATCAGAATAAAGTAGATCACGAAACGGATTTATCATCTAACTCAGAAACGTTGGTGACTTACCAAAGGGCAAAACCTATTTCTATGACAAAAGATACCTGCTGCGACAACTTAATGCAGGCTGCTCATCAAAAATCACAACCGTCTATTACAGCAGGTACGGTAAATTGAGCGTTTAGTTTGATATCGCGACTGGAAAATGCAGTTTGGGTTTCTCAATTTCAATAATGCCGAGCATTATCTGTTTCCGATGGGTAATCACATTACTACCGGATTTATACATAATTTGTATCGTATACATAAATGAGATACGCGTTGCTGACGCGTTAGGATTCTTTAAGTGATCTAATATTTATTGCTAGAATAATAATTTGTACGAAAAGTGTATAGCAGTAAAAAAAACAGAGAGTCAGTATACGAAGCTGTATATACCTTATTATGAGTAACTCGATATACAATTTTTGGCTTCTTTCAATGAAATTCTTCGAGTTTTCCGTTTTTAGGTATATCAATACGGTAGTAGAGCAAGAGAGTGGGGGGAAGAGAGAGAGAAAGAAAGAGAGTGAGTGAAGGTGAGGCATGTTTTGGACAGGCTGTGACTGATGTCTAATTTTAGGCAATAGGCGGGATATACTGCTAATTAATAATCTCTTTATTGTGTAATTAATTAGCAGTCGGGTAAAGTTACGACGAAATTGTATTTGTATATTGTCGCCGTGTATGAGAATTGGAATATTAAATGTCATCGTGGTATCTCATCGCATTTGTATAGTGCCAACACTTTTTTTTTTAGATGTATCCTTCTTCATTTTCATCTTAAGATGATGCGAAGAGAATTTGGAAAATATTAAATATCGGTTAATCTATATAATATACATTTATACAGAGTGCATATATATATATATATTTATCGGGCAATAGATCCACTGTAATTAGCGATTTTCGAACACAACATTTTTACATGAACGTAAACGTATTATATTACACGGGGACATTCCAAACATATATTTCATCCATCATTACATTTATTATTATTATAACAGGTGGGTAAAACGGCAGATAAATAGTTCTACAAAACAACGGACGAGGCGGTTAAATCTATGAACTACTGTAATATGGATAAATATTATATATGTGTATATCAGTGCATAAATTAAAAGTGGACAGAATATTGTATTTATATAAACTATTTGTATAACTGCCGCATGCCTATATTTATATAATTACCGTATGCCTATTTCAATTTTCTTGTCCTGGCAAATGGACACCGAATTGTACATTGAGCTTTATTTCACTCTATTGGAGAACGTTAAAAGTTTATTCAATTTATTAATTAAACGAGGATGTCAATTATTGTTTATGTAATATTTACTCTTAACGTATGTAAAAAAAAAAATTGAAAAAAATGAAAAAAGAATGAAAAAATGAAAAAAAAAAAAAAAAAAAAAACAAAGGAAACAAAACTACAAGAAAATTATGTTTGATTAAATGCATTATGTCTGATCGCTGTGAGATTGTGGAGAGTCGAGGCATTTCTCAAAATTTGTGTAGCATTTTTCAAGATGTTATCTACATCATCTTTCGTATTGTCTTCCTTTTGAAATTGTATGAGAATTACGAGATACGTCGTTACCGCGCTGGCAATCTGAAACATTGGCAACAGTCATACATTATTGAATAACGAGCGAATGTCGATAAGATCTTTATGTTGTGCAGGATTCGTAAAATAAGAAGAGTCGAATGAAAAGAAGCCTAACAATATTCACTTTTCCATGTTGTGTATCGCTCACCGAAGTGAAAAGAGATCTATCTAAGGAAAATAGTCCACAAGCAGAAAAGTCCAAAGGTCGATGCAGTAATTGAAGTGAAAATATTTCCAAGTGTTTTCTACATTCCGCGTTTGGATTAGAAGAAAGCAATTGGCTAACGAGAATGGCCGTCCTTTTTGCCTGTAAAAAAGAGTTGGACTTTTTCAAGTTATAAATTAAACATTATGTTGTTAAAATTCAGACAATATCGATCGGGACAATAAAACATTTCACCTGAATGACAGCATAATATGTAGGTTGTATGATTATAAACATTCTCGCGATGTGTAAGATACTCCACATAGATTGAATTATCAGGTACAACCATTGACGACCTCCACTGATCTCTACTATTAGAAAATAGGGTGTAATAATCAGATGTAAGAGGCAGGAGAGTGTAACCACTAGCATGACAAGACCAAATGAATTATTTATAAAAGAAACCGTGTCGCATAGAGACGAGTGCACCGTCACCAGTTGAGCTATATTATTTGCAAAATTCTTCGTTTCTAAACAAAAGGATATAATATGGTAAGTTTTGTTTCTCTCTCTCATCGGAGTTATTTAAAAATCAAGTGTTACTTATATATTTTAACTTACCAAATCCAACTGGATACCACTCGATAGCTTTGGATATACGAATGTACGAAGTTGGTTGTTCTCGATTTTTAAAATCACCAGCTGTGTTAGCATTTACGACAGAAATATTATTATCGTATATGTAGATTACGTTATTTTAAATTACGCGACATGATTAGTATCTTTAAATTATTATCACGAAAAAATGAAAGAAGAGAATTATAGTTGGTACACACCCAAGCCAAGGTCTTTCCTAAAATGATCGGTCACTTTGCCTGACTTCACTATACCTTCGAGACACTTATTAAGCCTCACAAATCTTTGACCCACGTTGTATGTGATAATACTATATTGGACTTCCAATACAATGATAATCATATACATGATATAAAGTGGCAAGTAGTTGACCGCACCTTTGTTCTTCATTTTTTTATTAGTCTTTGAATCGCGATTCCACCAATATGTGTCGAGACCCGAAATTATCGTGATATAGGTAAGAGCGCAAGTAACTAGAATAATGGTGTATCTTCGGGTTTTCTTCGGTGCAATGATACCCAATATTTCGTCGATCTAATTTTCATATATTAAAAGAAATGAGAAATAAAAGGAGAAGAGAAAATAATGTAAAGCATACATATATAAACTTCATGGATAAATCTCATGATAAAAGATTCCTTCGATTTACCTCAGCTAAATTATTAAGAATAGTCTGTCCGTTTTTCCAACGAAATGGTGAACCTAATATAGCAATAGTAGCTTGTACTATTACTCCAAGTATATCGCTAGCAGTTGGTATAACGGCTGAACGAGATTTTAATCTTGTACTGTTTTCCCAGCCATCTTTCATTTCTCGCCATAGACCCCAAGCTTCTGCACCCATGATAACTCCAAAAAGAAATATGCTAAGGAAAAATGAAAAAAGGAAAATTGATTTGTCTAGAAAATTATTCTAGAAATGTCAATTTTACCTGTAAATTACATCGATAATTTCCAAACGACCTTGATATCGGTCTTGTGCTTGTTTCGTAAAACGAACTGGACATAAACCAAACACCTTGCTGATGTGGTAAGCAGGAAAAAGAGCTTGAAAGAGATCGCTGTTCACTATTGGCTTGTTGATCTCCATTCCATCATTTTTAATATCGCTCACTTTAATGGTTCCTCGTTTCCCTAAAACTTAGATTATTTTAGATCTGCTACATTTAAATTTAGAAATTTTTTAAGTAAACCAACTTACTGCTTTCACGTTTGTTCCATCGCACGGGCATCCTATTATTTGTAGTGGTTTCTTCACGTTTAGCAGGTTCTCCCGGTAAAATATTTTCTTCGTAAATACTATTATCATAAAATTCTTTTTTTATCAGAATATACATGTTTATTTAAAAAAAAATGTTTTTTTTTTTTTAATTTTTAGCAAGAATATCGAATTATATCATTGAGTATATCGATTAAAGTAATAATTATGTTTGTATTTTGATCATCGCCACTATTCAAAGATAATAGTTCGTTGTTAGATATTATTTGCAATAACCGAAATACGTTTTTTTTTAAAACGTGTGTGAACTAGAAAGAACGTCTTTTTACTGTAAGGATTACTGATGAGAAACGAACCTCTACGTATATCGTACTGCGAGTTTTATTGTATCGCTTGTTGTGTCCATCCATTCGCGTCAGATCGTCAACGGATAATTATTGTTGTTGAACGAGTGGCTCTTCAGTGCGATGGCTATCCTTCGAAAACATTTATATACGATGTTTGTGTTAGTGGGTGGACGCACATAGAATAAAAATTCTTGTAAAAGTAAGTACATAAAGTTTTTTTTTTATGTTATATATGTAGTGTATGTATGTACGTGTTAATAACACATTGAATGTTTCCTTAACTATAGGTGTTTATTTTTCTCTCACGTTTTATTCGATTCGATCATCTCCTTTTAATCATTTTGTTTGCAATTTTTTTTTCTTTTCTTCTTTATTTCTTTTTTTTTTTTTTTTTTAAATTATTTGTATAATTACAATTCGATATAAAAAATTTGAAAATTTTGCTTACGCGCGCTCTTACGCTTTTGCTTATCTAATATTATATACTTACTTTTAATCACCTTTCGAATGTTCAGGGGTAAAAATTATTATTACAATAATAAACGCGGCGTACCTCGCGAAAAAGGTACACACTTAAGTTGAATAAACAAAGTAACTTCGATCGCGTACCAATCTATATACAATTTCCGATGAAATAGATTGATATATCTTCTGTAATTATATGTTGGGGTGTTCCCTCGACTTGATATATTATTTCTATTGAGCGTATCATGTGTATATAACATGTACGAAACATCTCATTAGTTTCTTTATTTTTAATGAAGTATTTTTTTTTCTTCTTGTTATTTACCACGCCTGTGTATGCAGACATGATTTATTTCGATTTTTTCTTTTATATTCTTCGCACTTATGTTTACGTAGAACGTTAAATTTACCGTAGATTTGTTGATTGTCAAGTCACTTTTTCATTGTTCTTATCTATTTCGTTAGATTCATCGATGAATCTTCATTTGTAGTTATATTCCGTTTGAATAAGAAATTACGAGTCAAAACTCATATATTATATAGAGATATAGCAATTGATTGATCATTTCAAATTACTATTGTATAATGTAATTGGGATGTTTTCAAATTTTGGTGGGCTGGTACCGATTTTTGAAAACAATTATTTTTCGCGGTCTTTTTTTAATACCCCATTAACATAAATACTTTGAAAATTTCTGATCTAATTAACAACGAACGAGTTATAAACTCGTATAGCTGTGGTATTGTATACATGCGAATAATATATAATTTAATCAATAAATTTAATCACATAAATTAAGATTGAAATCTTATATTTATTCGTTAAATAAATAAATCATTTGTTGATTTTCTTATCGACGCGTTTAAAATCAGCGCCATCTCTCGAGCAAATGTTTGTTAAGCACTTTTTAAGTATTACCATTCATTCTGTTTCATTTAATTTTTGATACTATCAGCAAGTATGTACGATCTATAGTTTGTTGTTTTGAATTTTAATATTCGTCGAACTCAACATTCGTGCTTCGTATATATTTATACACATATACGTATTTTTCTAGTATATTTATACGAACATTTATTTATTCTTAATAATCAACCAGTTGCTTTGAATAATATTGTGTGTGTAATGTATAAATTCATAATGTTTACTTGAAGAGCAAAGGTTTATGTTAATTTTTATGAACAAATGTTAGTACCTGCAATATTATAAATTTGTCTTTATCATTTTTTATAAACTTGTGTCATAACAGTGTTTCGGAGTGTTATCTCGTGTTAAATTCTTTTTATTATCAAGAATAAATGATTTGGATGTAAAACATAACCTTAATGTTCAAATTTAGTAATAGTTTTTTTCAAAAATAATTACGCGATTATAGTGAGAACCTAATGGTATATAATAATGGAAAGAAACGAAGAAGAGTGGTCTGTTGAATGTTCAGATGAAGAAAAATATGAAGTTGATTCTAAAGTAAGATATTTACATTGCTTTTAAGTTAATCTTAGCTACTATTATTCAGTTATCTAAATTTTCATATGTTCAGTGTTATAAGTCTTTACAAGCTTATGTACAAATGAATCGAATATAATTGTTTATTTTCTTTATATAGAGCGAATGGACGTTGAAGTCAGAAGACATACTTTCTTTAATCGACGGATTAGAAACTAATCGTATACTAGAGCTTGAATGGAAATGTCCTGGTAGAAGAGGTCCTTCTCCATCTCCTTCTAGTAATCGACAGCAAGAACATGGCTCTCAAGAATATAAGTAAGTTAAATATAATCTCTTGTTTGATAAAAACAAAATTCTTATTATTAGTTTGTAACTGTTAATTTAATTTATGAATTTTCTTCTTTTTTGTTTGTAGACCCGAAGAAAAGTCAGACTTTGATTTTATGGATGAAATGTCATCGCCCAGATTACCAGTACGGAGAGTAGGAGAAAGTACTCCTAAAGGTAGTGCGAAGAAGAAAACTGCCAGTTTTAATGGTGTTCTATCGACTATGTTACGCCATCGTAGATTGGAACAACAAGAAATTAATTCCAGTCCTAAGAAAAGTGAACCTAATTCACCAAGTTTGAAAACTCAACCGACTTAACATTATTTTTTATGCGAGGAAAATACTAATACTGATACAAGCGCATATTATATTTCCAAGATATGGGAAAAATGAGAGAATGTTTATTTTGTTCACATATAAGGTCTTGAATACGAAGGCTATATATTGTATATGAGTACAATATGAATATGGAAATTGATCGGAAATAATTCTTAAAGTAAATCTTGTATTTACTAACCTGAAAGCATTTTTTACCTAATGAAAGGTACTTTTTATCACCCTCTATGAGGGTATAATTTAATTATATTTGATAGATCAAGATAAAAATAGCTATGTTTAGAATCCCTTATATATTTTCTAGATTCAATATATTTTCGTTTATCTATTTTCAATTAATCATATCACAAATTTCTATATTAATTTATTTTTACTTGAAATAGACTTATCAATTGAACTAAGTATAATGTGTGCATTCATTTTAATATATTTTAAGAATAAGATGGAAGGGAATAGGACAGGGTAATGATGCACGATACATAATTTTAATCAACAGAATCCTAGTATTTTTGTTGCACATAAATCCTTAAAATATTATTCGATATATATATGCCGATTTTAAACATATATCTAGTACCTTAGAACTTCTTTATACATTTTTATATGTACATTTACTTATGACTTCCAATTTAAATTTAAACACATATTGTACAAAAGTACTTAGAAGAATTATGTATTATTGTAATATAAATCTAATGATTTTTAAACAAATTGCCGCGTTAAATTTATTAATTTTTATTGAAAGTTAATATATATGTTTTCGTTTATATATATTACCAATACATAAAAAAGATTAACTACATTTATTATCTTCGTTTGCTCGAATATCTGCCGCCCAAGCAGGAAATTGATTGATATCGAAGATGTAGGCTCCCCATGTTGAAAATAAAATAAGTACAACTAATAAACTATAAAAAGAAGGCATACATCCTCCGAGAATTAACCATTTAGTTGGAATATGACCTGCGACTGTTATGAGAGCATTTGGTGGAGTACCAACTGGTAGTCGAAATGAAAATGAGCACATAAACGTAGCTGGTATCATTAAGTACATCGGATGTAGTTCCATGGCTATAGACTGTCAATATAAAAATTTATGTAACACAAAGATGAGATATAAAATGTAAGATAATATCGTACCATTTGAGCAATAACTGGTAATGTTATATTGGCAATGCCCACGTTAGACGTAAATTCTGTAATTATGCCGATGAAGAAACAAACGAATGCCATTACAATAATAGATGGTAAATGTCGAAGTGGTTCAAGAATATGACCGACTTTTTGGGTTAAGCAAGAATGAATACTTCCTTTAGCAATAGCAAAACCGCCACCCAGTAAAAATATCAAGCTCCATGGCATTTTAGTTTCAATAACTTTCCAAGTTATCAAACCCTCCGATGATTTGATCGGTCTTTTGGCAGCTACATGGTGTACAATTGATTATATTACATATACGAGTATCTATATTTTTAATAATTTAAATTATGCTTACGATCTTTGCTCCAGGAATAAATGAAAGCAGGATCTTTTGGTATGAAAAACATAAGAATCGAAGCAAATATAACTGGTGTAGAATCTTTTATTTCTCTGTAAAGATAATCAAATAATAAACTAGCATAAACGATTGAATACTATTAGATACATACATATCTGTTATAACTTCGGACCATCCACGCATAAAGCCAGGTTTTCTAAATATCCATAAGAAAATACACATTAAAAATAATGTAGCAACTCCGATTTCGTGAAACGACACAGGACCTAAATTTGTATATCGTGTTCTAACGACCTGCGAACGTTATGTTTTATAAAAATAAATTAATATTATCGTTAATTTCTCTCTGATAACTAACTGCATAATTGCATAATTGTAATTGGATTTACATTGTTCGCGATTTCTTCGCCTTCTTTGCCTATTGTAGCTGCCAAAGCATCCTTACTTTTTGGTCTTAAGTATCCCAAATATGCTATTCGGATGTAGATCCAGGTGAGAAACGAATTGATGATCATTTGTGGAAAGGAAGCTATCATCCAGTCGGTGAAATTGATACCATTGGAAGAAGGGAAGGTGCTCTCATAAATTCCTTTGAATGTAAGATTCGTTCCGGTACCAACGAGAGTTCCCGTCCCACCGAAAGTGGAAGAATATGCGATACATAAAAGATAACCCACTGTAATCTTTGAGGGTTTCAATATTCTGAAAGAAAGAGTATATATTTGTTAAAAGGAAGATAAGGTTTTAAAAAGTTAAGTGAATATATTACTTACTGTTCATTGGGATTTTCTGGGTTAGGCTCCGTTAGGAACACCTTACCAAATCCAGCCTGTAGAGTAGTAGCAAGGATAATAAATTCATTGGCACATATACCAATGATAAAATTAAGAAGTCACAGACCTCTTCCAATTCTTGGAGGATGGCGAAGATAATAGGTAACATCATAGCCGTCGCAGCTGTGTTCGAAACCCACATGGATATCAAGGTAGTGACTACACAAAGACCACCAAGTAGTCGGGCATGACTACAACCGACCATTTTCATTACACCAAGGGCGATTCTGAGATGCAATTGGGAATGTTCGATCGCTACAGCGAGTATCAAGCCACCTATGAAGACCATAATAGTATCGTTCATGTAACAGGTACATGTTTCAGCTGTACTAAGTAAACCAAGAAAGGGGAAGAGAACGACAGGTAACATTGCAGTGACTGCCATGGGAAATACTTCTGATATCCAATATCCAGCCATTATTATTATAACGTAAGCACATCTGATTTCCTAGAGTTGAAATTATATTTGAGAAGATAAGACATTTTATACGAATTTTCGTACATGTCATGTATTCACATTAAAATAATACCGGACAATCGTAAATAATTATAAATGGTAATAGAATCAAAGGCCAAAGAACAGCGAAAATGATTCTCCAATAAGTTCTTACGAAGTGCAGTGTCCTTTTTCCATAACTAACGTCCTCCACGACAGTGTCTCTATATCGATAAGAGACGGTTAAAAATTTGTAAAATTTTCATTGAAGATTATTTTTGATTCGGTAGATTTTTTGTTTACTGACCCATCTCTGTCATCTTCCTCGGCCATTTATTTGTGATGTATTTGTTAATATAAGAAGCTAAATTTTTAAAGAACCGATGAACAAGCTTTTATCTCAAAATAGCAAATTATTGTATATTTTATTTTTCATATATTTATACAGATAACTTCATATTGTAATGTATTATATATACGTATTTCTATTTTTTCTTTTCTTTTTGTTTCTTCTTCTTATTCTTTGAATCATATTATGCTTAATGAATTAACTCGAAGAAATTTTCATTAGTTAGTCGGCATACGTGCTATGCATCCAAAGTTCAAACATCTAAATTTAGTCGGCCTAGAATCTTGAAAAGGGCTGGATAAGGTCGCGTTTCTTTCTATCTGATGGAGAGAAGACGACGATGGAAGCATTTGGTTCGACCTTAATGACGTCTCTTCAAGCAAGACAGGGAGCAGTGCCTGCGGCGGTACTGATTGCGCTCTTTTCATTGTCCGAAATACCTCCAGTACTTTAGCCAACTTATATCTACCATCTTCGCCGTTTCGTAGTTTGACTTTCATTCTTCAGTTAAATAATAATAATAATAAGAAGAAGAGATGATGAAGAAGAAGAAGAAGAAGAAGAAGTAAAGAAAATGAAAGGAATAAATAAAAAATGAAAAGAAATGTTTCTATAATAATTAACATATGTTATATATATTAATTGTAAAAATAATGAATAAGTTATATCAGGTAATCCCAAATAATTATTGCTTTTTCTCAGTAAGTTTTATACGCAAAATATTAGGACGACCTAATAACACTACTGGTTAGAAATTTGGAAGTTATGCGCACGTGTTTTGAAACAATCTGTATATATGTTACCGTGAAATACAGAAATTGGAGGAGAATGTTAAGATTCACATGATCGCTTAGTGTAGGTCCGAAATATTAATGTATAAGAATAAACCAAAATATTCGGTCTTTCACCGATGTATTTGGCATGTGTTGTGACAAGCGACAAATTAAAAAAGAATTAATTTTATTATAATTTCATTTTTAATATATTATATAAAAAAGTAATTTCGACGAAATTTTAGATGCATTAAAATCATCAATACTGTCTTGTTTTTGTCATATTTAATGATTTCGAATATAATATTAATGAAATTATTCGCAATGTCCGTTGATACTTGTATTGACTTTTTTATCCGCCCATTCTGGGAATTTGTCGATGCCAAAAACGTAGGATCCCCAAAGTGGAAATATGAGTAGTTGTATGAGCAAGCTATATATCGCGGGCAAACATCCGCCGACGAGTAATACTGGCGTTCGCATGTGAGCCGCGATCGATATAATTGCGTTTGGTGGAGTGCTGACTGGTAATCGAAATGCATAGGAGCACGTTATTGTCACTGGTATCATCAGATAAAGAGGATGTACCCTCATCGCGGAAGACTGCAACAATAACGTCATACGACGTGCGTTATCGTTTCGGTATTGTTCATACCGTTGTAATTGATTTTTCATAGTAATGGGTTACCCGAAAAGGTTCATGCCCATTTATATACATAATATATTTAAAAATATATATATTAGTAAACATTTAAAACGATGAATTTAATGATCGTTTATATTATAAATCGTCAAATAAATTTTCTTGTTGATTTATTGACACATGGATATGTATATCGAAATATTGGCACAAATTTTTCGGATAAACCAATAATTACATAATGGTCGAATATATAATAAAATTAACCATGTGTGCTATTATCGGTATAACAATATTTCCAGTTCCTACGTTTGAGGTCACTTCCGTTAGAGTACCAACGAATAACAAAACGACTGCCAATAACGGCAGAGGGTGTAAAGTTTGTAACGGTAACAAGAATCGACCTAGTCTCACAGCCAGACAGGATTGATTGCTAGCCTTTGAAATGGCAAATCCACCACCTAGAAGAAAAACCAATCTCCACGGCATCTTTCGTTTAATCAGGTTCCAAGTTATTAAACCTTCGGAAGGACCCCATGGCCTTTTCTCACCTATTTAAACAAAACTAATTAATTGTCTTTCAATACATAATGTTGTGATATAACCTGACGGGTATTATAAATATATATATAGGCTCACGATCTCGGCTCCAAAAGTATATAAAATGGGGATCTCTAGGGATGTAAAACATCAACAAGCAAATGAGAAGAGCAGGTGTCGAATCCTTGATCTCCCTGTTCGATTAAAAAACAACAAATAATAAAATTCTTTGATATTTCTTTACAAACAATTCTTACACGTCTGATAGAAGGTCTGCCCAGCCTGTAATAAATCCAGGAGCTCTGAATATCCATAGAACTATACACGTTAAAAATAGTATCGATACAGCGATCTCGTGGAAGGACATGGGACCTATTTGTTTCAGTTTTTCTTTGATCACCTAAGAATATCGCGTTTTCTGTTATATTGAGTTTAAAAATTGCACTGTACGCCATGAAACACAATCTCGAATGTAAGTGATATCTTTTTTTTTCTTTTCCCCCTTAATAGGAAACGATTAAGATTTTATTTTTGAAATAAAGTAAAGCTCACTCGATTAGCTACTTTCTCGCCTTCCGGACCAATTCTCGCAGCTTCGGCATCCTTACTCTTTGGTCTTAGAAAACCGAGATAAACTATTCGAAGATGCAACCATAAAACGAAGGAATTGAGAGCCATTTGAGGAAAACAAGCGACAGTCCAATCGCCGAAAGTGATTGGATCTGCTTCGGGAAATGTGTATTCGAAGATTCCTTTGAAGACAAGATTCGTTGGTGTACCGACCAAAGTTCCAGTTCCCCCGAACGTTGAAGCGTATGCTGCCGCGAAAAAATAAGCTTTCGTCACGTTCGTTGGTTTCAATTCACTGAAAAAGAATTTCATTTATTTTAGAATATTCGAAGCAACCAACCAACCGTTCCTTCTTAATATCATACCAAAGAGAGAGAGAGAGAGAGAGAGAGAAAGAGAAAGAGAAATATAAATTCAATTTAAAGATAGTTTTATACGTACGGATCGGCATCGGGTTCCTCTGGATCTATTTTAACGTGGAATACTTTTCCTAGTCCTTGCTGTGCCAATATTAACAATAACAAAAAGTAACAATTAAAATAATATAGAGTTAACGAGAAATCTAAGGGAAATACATTAGATATTTGATACCGTTTAAAAACTTTGTTAACACGTAATCGTAATATAAAATTAATTCGATGATATATAACAAAATTTCGAGAATAATATTAATTTAAAAAAAAAAGAGAGAAAGAGAACCCTTTCCAATTCGTAGAGAACGGCAAATACAATGGGCACCATCATCGCCGTGGTAGCAGCATTAGCGATCCACATGGATATAAAAGTGGTTACGGTACAGAGACCACCTAGAAGTTTTGTGTGGCTACATCCAAGCATGTTCATGACCATGAGAGCTATTCTCATATGCAGGTTGCAATGTTCCGTCGCAAACGCAAGGATCAAGCCACCCATGAAAATCATTATGGCATCGTTCATATAGCAATACACGGTCTCGAGTGTAGTCATTATTCCAAAGATTGGAAAGAGAACAACCGGCATCATAGATGTAATAGGTACAGGAATAGCCTCGGTCACCCAATATCCTGACATTAATAAAACCACGAATGCACATCTGACCTCCTGGACAAAAAAAAGAATACATATTTTTTTTCTTTTTTAGTTAGCTTAACTATCATACTTGATTTGGGAAAATTAATTGAGAAATATTCGAAATACCTGACAATCGTAAATACATAGAATAGTTGTTAGAAATATAAACCAAATTATAGCAAAGATCGACCGCCAATAAAGTCGAAAAAAGTTACCAGTGTTTATCCAGAATTCTTTAATATTGGAGCTAAGAAAATAATGATTAATTACATATTATAATTAATCTAATAAAATTTAATGGGGGTGGTGTGGGGTTATATATATATAAGAAAAAAGCAAATATAGTAACTTTTGTTCCTCATCATCTATCTCGAAATCGTTTTCTCTTTGAGCCATTTATTTGGATTTCAAACAAGTTCCTTCCTTCGTTAGATTTTATTATACGAAGATCATCTGTCTTTCATATTGATTTGTTCGTATAAATGATGCGATATATATCGATTTTATTTAGATAGTTTTCTTGCGTTATAAATTTCATTCGAAAAAACAAAAAAAAACAAAACGATATTTAGATGGCGTAAAATAAAATAGAACAATTTTTCTTATTGTTAGTAGATTTATTTAAATGAAAACAAAAAAGTAAAATTAATTTTCTACAAATTTTGGATTACTTTCTTGTGATACCTGTAAAAATATAAAAACGATTTAAAAAGGTGCCTTGTAGGTGTATTGTAATCAATCATCACGATCCATTACGAATTTTATTTTCGTTATGCATATGCAACCTTTGTAAAGTCATATAAACAACAATCAATAAAAGAACTTTCACAGATGATAATGAGCCAGTCTAACGGTGGATCTCGAGGAGGATGGTACGTTGAACTTATACTCCGTGCTTTTAGACTATACTATACATTTTTTTCGATTAATTAACAATTTTTTAAGATATATCGAACAGTTTAATGTACTCTATTAATATTTAGGATTGTTTAAACGTATATACATTTGTTTAAATATTAAAAAAACAATTACTTATATATATATATACATTTCTAATACACAACAAAATTTAATATAAATATACTTTAATTAAATCTAACTGTACACACGTAATTTAATCATTTATTGTTTTATTTATTGCTACGACAGGTGTACAATATTTATATTCATGTCTGTGGTTTCAAATACTAATAACAATTATTACATATATAGTGTAACCATAAAATCCATTTATTATCGTTCCGTTAATTTCGAAAGAGAACTAACGATAAAATGTCAACAAATTGAAATAATTTATACTTTACAATTTATTATATAAATGAACAAAATTCATTTATATTATCAAACAAATCATAAAAGTAAATGCTTTTCTTGTTCTTTCAATTTTTAGATATAATAATCCATTGTGTCGCAATTATCAAATACGTGTACGGAGCTTTGAAATTTTCAATTAAAACGTTAATTCGTGAAATCGTGAAAAAAAGAAAATCTTTTATTTAGAATGGCGACGGTTGAAATGAAATTTTAGAACGAGTCGATGGTAAAACGTGGCTTGTCGTCGATTCGAGAGAAAGCTAGGTAATAGGAGAAAAAGGAAAGGAAGATGGGAAGGAAAGGGAATGGGGTGCAAGAGAGGAGAAGGGAAGTTCAGTCTCACGCTGATTCACCGGGAGATTCTAAGCTGGCTGATTCAGAAAGAGAGACTAAGGGGGTGGGGAAGGGGGGAGGGGGTGGCTGTTGAGGTGGCGCGTTGGTAGACAGAGAGGGTGGGTGAAAGTCGGGAAAACAAAAAAGAAGCAACGCACCCTCGGTAGACTCGTGGCAGGGAAAACTCGTGGAATAAAACAAAAAATATCGAAAAGAAAAAGAAAGAAAGAAAGAAAGAAAGAAAAAACAAGAGAGAGAGAGAGAAAGAAAAAAGAAAAAAAAAAAGCTCGTCGAGGGAGGATGGTCGAGTAGAGAGGCCTGAGTTTTGAGGACCGATGGGGGTGAAGTAAGAAGGGGTAGTAAAGAGAAAAAGAGAAAGAACTCAACGAAGATGGCTGGAAAAATAGATAGAAATGGATATATATATATATACATGTATACAGGGTGTGTGCAGTGTAATACTGCCACCCCACCTTTAGTTATATAGAAATTTATCAAATTTTTTCTTCCAAAAATTCCTTTAAAAATTATACCGTTATCTATCCATTTTCCTATCCTATATAATAAAAAAAAACTCATTCCAAAGTGGGGTCCAATTAACAATGGATATTCTGAAGTAAGAAATTCAATTAACGTTGATACAAGTTCTACCTTCTGTCATGTACACATACACATATAGTAGACATATATATATATATATATATATAGATATGTACATACATATTATATACAAGCTGAAGAAAGAAACTTTCAAAGTCTACCAATACTGCAAATTTTCAGCGCAAGAAACTTTCAATTGTTCCACGTTACATGGCTCTCACCCTGTATATAGATACTACATAGATATACACATTATATATTATATATATATATATATACATACAGTAGTCCAGTTGTGGAGGGTTGACTACTCTCTCTCTCTCTCTCTCTCACTTTTCTTATTCTCTCATCTATGGTGGGGAGTGTCGCTGCGCGAAAGAGAGCGTGTTGCCGAAAGGTGGAAAAAGTAGTGGGAGTGAAATAGAGGGGGTTGGAGAGAGGGGGTGAGTGTTGCGTTTGCACGTGCTAGTGTATAACATTGTAATGCATATACGTATATATGTACGCGTGTAAGTATATGTAAGCCTCGAGATTGGAAGTACAGAAAGATAGAGAGGGTGGTGGTGGTGGTGGTGGTAGTGGGAAAGGGTGAGGGAGGGTAGTAGGGTGATTATGCGATGGTAGTGGTTAGTAGTGATGGTAGTGGATGGTGGTGGTAGTTAAAGAGCCGTTCTTCGAGGCCCCTCACGGCGCGCAGCTCTTCGTTCCTGGCTTTGCTCTGCATTGCGCATTCACGAGGCAGGCGCATCGTGCTGGTTTGATAGTCATAGTCATCGTGTTCTTCTCGTCGTCGTCCTCGTCGTCGTTGTCGTCGTCGTCGTCGTCGTTGTTCTCCTCCTCTTTGTCCTCGTCCTCGTCGATATTACCGTTGAAACGATTCGGTTGATTTTTATTAAAAAAAAACAAAAAACTCTTCTTCTCTTTTTTTGTTTTCCTTTTTCTCGATTCTCTCGATTAAGATCGAGAGTAAAGATCGTGCCAAGTCGTGAAAAAGAATTTGAGAGGGTCATCAGCCCGGGTAATTCTCTTCCTACACGAACGGTAAGTTAAAAATATAAATCTGTGTTAATACAACGAGAAATAATAATTTAATTCGATTTAAATTGACAATTTGTTTGACTTCTTTTTTTTGGGGGGAAGAGGTTGGGGAGGGGTAATAGGTAAGGGAATTTTTTCAGGATTTATTTGATCACGAGTTTCTTTTTTTTTTTTTATCTCTTTATTCTTCTTTCTTTGTGTTTTAATCTTCTCGTTCGATCTCGTAATTAAATAAATTTTCAAAGAAAATCAATTCGTTTCTTTTCTTAACACATTTATCGATTAAACTTGACCGTACTGCCATATGAGCTTTTTATTTTCTTAGTACAAGCATTAAATATATTGTATGATATATCGATGAGAGAAATTTCTACGCGAAGATTAATGTCATAAAATATTTTATATGGATGCCCATAATTTAGTATCATCCGTAAAATGTTCTTTAAGTTTATAATCGGTTAGAAAAAAAAAAGAAAAAAATCTATTATAGAAGTTCAAGGTAATGCGAATATCGATTCATTTTAAATCACGCGCCGTTTATTCAAATTCGATCAGTTCTTTCGAGCACGATTCTTAACGAGAGTTAATAGGATATTGATTACGATTACATGAAAATCCATTAGCCCGTTTCTATTATATAATAATGAGTTTTTTTCTTTTTTTTATTATTATTATTTTTCATAAAGTTTTCGAAAGAATTTTAATTGCAAAAACTCTTGAGATATGTATTGTATATAATATAAATGAGAACAATTAATATATTTACGTTTATTCTCTTATAAAATATCTCTTTAATATCTTTATAAAATAATACATATGTAATATATATTATTTATAAAAAAAAAAAAAGTAACATTATTGTAGATTGATATAACGAATCGTTGTTTCGAAATAAGAAAAAAACATTGTTAATTAAATTCGGTCGATGACATCTAGTGAAATAATTATACAAGAGTATAAAGTGACACTCTGTGTGTAGATTAATTACATTAGAAAGAGAAATTTCGTTATCTCTTACGAAGGGTCGGTCGTACTCGTCTAAAACTTGACTACTTAACACTTGTGAGTGAGGCTCTGAGGGGCTGACAAAATTCGATCGTTACTACTAGCGGACACCGTGCTTGTTATCTCGATGGCCTCGTCTATAATGATTAAAATATCACCAAACGCGATATACAATTATTTCATTTGAAAATAAACACATAATAATATAATGAATCTATAAAGAGAAATTAATTGATTATTAAAAAAAGAAATAAATAAATAGAAAAAAAAATAATCTTTCATTTGGATTTATGTGTTACAAGGTAAAACTCAACCCCGATGTTAGATAAGAACTATTAATTATTCCATGAAAATATTCCATTATATTCTAACGCTTATAGCACACGCGTATATTTCCGTATATATATATAAGTTTTTAAATAAACTTTTTTCTAAAGTGTTACACAAAGAATAAAAACATAAAAAGAAAAAAAGAAACTTGTATATTATCGAACGATCTTACCAACGGGGCCATTCTTTTATTGTCAAGAAGAGCACACGTTAATGGATGAAAAATTCATAAGATAGAATTCTTCGAATATTAATAATATCTACGTGTAGTCAAAGGGATATGGTATACTATATAATATAAAGGTTGAATGACCGAAAAAAGGACTTTTTCCAGTCTGTGAGTAAAGCGTAAAGTAAGAGCCATTGAAAGTCCCTTAAAGGGTTCACGGTTAGTAACACCGATCATTACCTTATCGCGGTTAGCTGCGAAAAGTCACTCGTGCGTTTGCCTTTCCCCTTTTTATTTTTTTTCTTTCTTTCCTTTCCTTTTTTTTTTTTATAGCCTTACCTATTCATTGATGTAGCCTAAGGGAATGGATATAAAATAAAAAGGGTCGAGAAATAGCAAGAAGAAGATAAATAAACATAAAAAGAAAAATTCATTCTATATATTTTAGCATGTAAAAGGATAATAATAAGAATAGGAAAAAACATATTCGGTTAATACCCTGACTAACACCGAAGCAATATAGCTAACTATGAAGTTCGATAGCGTAGAATGGTAGCGCACGATCTCTTCAGTACAATAGAGGATGCAAGGTATGCTAGGTACAGACAATGAAGCGTAGCAAAAGAGAAAGCAAGAGAGAGAGAGAGAGATAGATAGAGAGATAAAGAGAAAGAAAGATAAGGGTGGATAGAATAGACAAGAGAGAAGAGAAAGGGCGAAATAGGGGTTGGGGGTGGGGTAGAGAAGGGGAGGGAAAGCATATATACCTGGCCACGGTTACCAAGCTGTGTGTATCTGAGCGCGCATTGCTGTGTGCATCTTTGTGTGCGACAAACTAGTTGTCTGTGTGTGTGTATGTGTATGTGTGTGTGCACGTTGACTTGGAGGGCGACAGGCGCCATGATATCGATCCTACGCAATATCGTGCTCGGTCCCATGTTCCATGGACGAACCAACGTTTGACGTGTCTCGTGTTCTACTTGCTGGGTTATCCAGCAAACGCGATTTATAGTTACTACGTGTATGTGTACGAAGTTTATGTACTAAAGCTCAAACACCGTTTAGAGTAGGCTCACCGAACGAACGAACCTAGGAACCATCGTGGTACGCGTGTATATATATATATGTATGACATGGTTTTATTAACATGTTTCCTGGGAACATGATATGTTGTTTTAGATCATTCGATTGGATTAAATTAAATTAAATCAGATCTATAGGATCTATCGTTCGATAAAATATAATACGATTAGCTTTTATATTTCTAATATTATTTTGAGAGAGATATAAATATAATAATAAGCGTATTAAAATTGAATATTAACACACGATTTTATATGATTCATTTTTAATATAAACCTTTTTGTATATAAAACAGGCGATATCGATAAATTCGAAGTAATCCTCGATAAAGGACAATGTGGGGTAGAGCTAGCATGGCTGCTGTGATTTTATTCCTCGCTTGGTTGTGCATTTTTGTTCCTTGCCATGGTAAGTCTCTTACAATAATTGTTTTCATGATTTATCGTCATCACAAAGATCCCTTTATTGTTTAGGAAGTAACACCGAACTTACACCATCGGATATGGAAACATCTTCTACGGATGCTGAAGCAGAAACCATTTTGGAACGTGCTACTGCTTGGCTATGGAGTCAACGAGACAAAGATGCTGGATGGGGTAACGATACTCACAGGGTGATTTTGGTTCTTCGTTTGGGTAATCTTTCACGTAACGATAACGTGGCATTACCAGCTCCATTAGAATTGCAATTGAGTTCCAAGGAAATGGAATTGGAAATAGTTCTTTTACTTTGGAGGTAATATTTTATAAAAGAGAAATTATAGAATGATTTATTTTTTTTTTTTGTAAATATTTATTACCTTCTATTCGAATGTTACATTTTAATAATCTTCAGACATAGGGAAGTTGGTTTCTCTCCAGTTCGTTTGGCTCGTTATACTTTGGCTTTGAATGCTATGTGCATGGATCCAAGACAATTTCATGGACACGATTTGATCGGAACATTGCAACATCACGAGCCACCGACCGATTATGAATTCGCACTTACCACATTGGCTGCGTGCAGTGCTCAAGCTCACGTACGTAAACGACAGATACGACGTTTGTTGGATATTGCTAATGCTTCACAAGACCATAATGTTGGTGAGTTAAAGAACGTGATTAACATTGAAATGAATGATTTCAAAAATGAATCCTTAGAAACGAATAATTAATTACTCTTATAGATACCGTGGCTATGGTAATACTGGCACTGAGATGTATCGTACAAGATCATAGACATAGAAATTTACATCATTTCGTTCGAAAGCCATCAATCGGTTTGGCTCAACAGCAAAGGTTAGACGGTAGCTTTGGTGATCTTCATACAACAGCATTAGTCATGCAAGCTTTAGAAGAAGTCGAGAACGAACCTACGGACAATTGGAATAGATCAGCGGCATTGGCATGGTTGATGAGTCAACAACGTCCGGATGGTTCCTTCAACGGTGATATTCGTGCTACTGCCGAGGCACTTCTTGGTGTTTCACCACGTGGGCTAGCTAGTATTCGTGCTCTTGATTGTGGACAGGGTTTGACCGATAGTTCTCCACCTAGACTTACAACGAGCAATAGTAAATTTTTTCTTTTATTAATTACTAACACCTTGATATAATATTTAATCTTAAAATTAATATATATATATATATAATATTGTTTTAATAATTATTGAAAATAATTTCATAATTTTGACGAACAAGTAAGATATGTCTCGTTAAAACTATGAGTTGCAGATTTGGCGACCTTAGAGAATCACAGTCAGACGTTAGCAGCAACGACAAGCGGAAGTAACATCAGTAATACAGATACCATTATAACTGGTACCTCGGTACCGATCATGGTTAACGTTTCATATACACTTTGGGTCGGAAGTAACGTCAACGAAACCTACGATTTAACGGTTTCTGCACCGAAGAACGAGACCTTCTATGGCGTGATGCTTTTAGCTGCTGATATGTCACCGCATTTTCAATTCGCTGCATCGGAATGGCCAAATGGACACTATGTGCATACGTTGGCTGGTTATAAGGAAGAACCGATGTCTTATCATTATTGGTTACTCTATCGATTACCAACATTACCGGATCCTTCCTCGCCACCTGGAAATCAATTGGTTGCACCTGGAGGTGATACTTGATCGATATTATAATTTCATCATTATTATCTTAATGAAATTGACTAATTGACAATAATTTTGTTAACCATTTTTTATTAGATTTCTTTAATAATATTAATGAATCTCTGTTTTTTCTTTTTTTTTCTGTTTATTATCAGGTGTCGATGATCTCCAAGTCAGCGAGGGAGAACATTATCTCTTTTGGTACAAGAAGCTATGAACTGTGTACAAGAGACTGATTATCGAATAAGAAGGATTCGATAAAATAGAAGAGATCAGCGATAAATAAAAAGAGAAATATAGAATGTATGCTTATGGAAGATATTTAGTATGAATGTTCATGCATCTGTTCTCGTCTGTATGAATGTTCATGCATCTGTTCTCGTCTGTATGAATGTATTTGAGAGAAAGAAAGAGAGAGAGAGAGAGAGAGAGAGAGAGAGAGAGAGAGAGAGAGAGAGAGAATAAGAGAGAGAGAGAGAAATAGTGCGAAACTGATATTTCGGATTACTAGAGCGAGAGCAGATAGTACTCACTGCCATTGCTAAACCGTAAAGCATATTCACCTAAGCACGTATTCGTGCCCAGCCGCTCGTAGTTTCAAGGACAAACCCCTCGCCCTCCAAGAACGGTAAGAAAGGATTGGCAGTGATTTCTTAAACTCCGTTCTAGTGACTGTTTATCGGGTCCGGTATTAATCTAAAGATGAAGTACGTTCCAACATTACCGGACCATATACATATATCAAGGAGAAACTACGCGACTCGTTATTTAAGCTACGAAGAATACCGTTTTCTATGAAACTGCAATGCACAACCATATTGTATTATGATATATCGTATTAATTAATATTTAATAAATCCGATACTCATACGTGTAAAAAAAATCAAATTATATATACATATATATATATATATATATATACATATATGTATATATATATGTTATATATATATATGTATATTTACTAGCAAAAGAAAAAAGAAAAGATGGCCTGTTTCCTGTTCTTGCAAAAAGTATCAATTATTTAGTAACACTCGTATTATGAAGAGGAATTAATAAAAACACAAAATAAGGTATTAGATTGCTTATTGATAATATGGGTTATTAAATTAAGGAAAAATTAAATAATCATTTCATTCGCATACGTTGTATCATATGATTTGTTGTTTGAAGTCAATAAAGAATAAATTCATATGTAAGAGAAAAAGAGAGAAAGAGAAAAAAAAGAAAAGAAAAAAAAGAGTACAAGGAAATGGTGCATTGAATGGTTCTTAGCATAGGTGTCTACTTAAACAAAGGTATGTTCCTATTGATAACAAAATAACATATTTTTGTGACATATATTAATAATTATAATATTATATTCTATATATTAATGCATGCACACATTTGATGTTGAATATTATAATAAAATGAAGATTTTGCGAAATATCAAAGATAAGTTATCGATGTAGATGCTATGCCAAGTAGTTTTCATTCGATCTTATAGATAGCAGCATTTGATTATTTATCAAATTTTTTTATGTGCACATTTTTACATATGTGTATAATATACTAATTTTATAATTATTATATTATATTATATCAAAAATTTTTTTTATATTTTACAAAATAATAAAAGTAGCTCGAATGTATGTAGCATAGTATAATATAATTTGTAAGTAATTTTTCACGATCTTACTCGAATTTATCATTAAAGCTTGAACTAATGATCTATGTTATTATAATGTTTACGTAAATTGATTAGTAATCTGACCAAAAGGAGGGTTCACGTGATAAATTTGCATGCGATCTTTCATGACGAACCTACAATTTCGTTATTGCTTACAGTTTCGTTATTCCTTTGAAGAAAGTTCGTAGTGAATTTTATAATAACGTTTCCATTGACAATAATTTAGATAATATAATGAAAATTTTCAAATACAATATTTTTAGAGCGAAAGGAATGTAACGAATTGTTTATATTGTATGTATGACATGTCTCTTTTATTGAATGTTTCTTTTTTTGTGACAATGTTATGTTGTTTTCGATCTTCTGATCAGATAAAATTAGATTAGATAAGAATTACTGGATCAATCAATCATTCGATTACATTGATAATACGTTTAACTTAGAGTCATTTGAAAAAATCTAGTAAAACCTAGGCATATAGAATTTTATATGTGAACATGATTTAGAATTTAAATTAATTTTATTTTCAGTTTATATCAAAATAAAGCGGTTTTTCGATAAATTTAAAGTAACCATAGTCAAAGAAGAATGTCGAGTAGAATCAACATGGCAGCTGTAATTATTTTCTTCGTTTGGCTATTTATTTTCGTTTCTTGTAACAGTAAGTCACAAATATTTGTATTTTTGATTTATAAAATGTAACCAATAATTTTCCATCTAATCTTTTAACAAATGATAGTAAATCTTTTCTATTCTATTCACTATAACTCTTTGACTAAAAAAAATATTAAAATTTATAATAATTATTGGAAATAATTTAAAATATAATCTAGAAAGAAAAATTATCTTTGACGAAACAAATAATAAACTATGATTTGTAGATTTGGTGACCTCAGAAAATCATATTCAGACAATAACAACGACGACAAGCGAAAGTAGCAACAGTAATACGAATACTATTATCAATTGTAGCTCAGTACCAATTATGGTTAATGTTTCATATACCCTTTGGGTCGGAGATAAAGTTGACGAAACATACAATTTAACGGTTTCTGCAACGAAGAACGAAACTTTCTTTGAAGTAATGATTTCAGCTGCTGAGATGTCAACTCATTTTCTGTTCATTGCAACAGTGCATCCTGTATATGGATACTATATCCATACGTTGAATGGTATTCAAGAAAATCGGATAACTTCTTGTTATTGGATGCTCTATCAACTACCAACATTACCGGATCCCACCTCACCACCTGGTGATCAATGGCTCACAACTAAAGGTATGATAATAGTTGACCGTAGGAACGCTGACAAGGAACCTTAACAGCAGAAACAAAATGAATAAGTGTTCTTAATTGCACACTATTTGTTTGTCTATGTTGTCTTAATTCACGTGGTGGGATAAAATTAACACCATTTTAATTATCAATAACTTGTGAAATAATTAATAATTAAGGTAAACAATTATGTATTAATAATGTGCTATTAGTGAGCTATAAGTTGCACATATTAGCTTCTTTCTGTAGTAGGTTTTTTATGCTGTCGTAATTCTGTAGTAAGTTACCATCAGATGTCGGTCGGTAGGATAAAGGTAGAGCACTACTCTTACCGATATCGGCTTAGCAATCTTATTAGAATTTCAATATATTTTAAACTTTCTTATTTCTTAGTAACTTTTAATAGCAACTAGTTAACACAATGTGAATGTGTTATTAAATTCTATATACATTTAAAAACACAAACAACAATTAGAAATCAAATATAGATATTTTGTTTTAATTATTAATTAATGGAGTATACTCGTTAAAAATGTTTGTCTTAGAACAGGAAAAAGATTAAAAAAAAAACCAGTATCATATTGGAGCTAGAAAGACTGGAGAAAAACGGACAAACAAATAGTGTGCAATTAAGAACACTTATTCATATTTTTCTGCTGTTAAGGTTCCTTGTCAGCGTTCCTAAGGGTTATACTTGACCGATTTTATAGTTTGATCATTATTATATATAAAAGATATCGATCAAATTGATGCCATTACTGTTTATTATTTTCTATGAAAGTAATGGTGATCAATAATAATCAGTTTTATTTTAGGTGTCGGTGATGTAAGAGTCGACGAAGGTGATTATTTTCTTTTTTGGTATAAATATGTAAATATTAAGAAGAAATCATTGCTCGATTATTAAGCCATGGAAAGAATAAGAACATTAAAATAATCGAAAGAAATTTAAAATATAAGTATGTATATGGAAAAATATGTAGAACGATTATTATGTATCTTTTCTTATTACATTATTTTCTGGTTATGGGAAATATAATTTTCTCTATGAAACTGCAATATATATATATACAATTTTATTTTGAATTATTATATATTATAATAATTAATATTTGATATATATTAAAATATGTAAAATAAAACATCAAATAATATATAAAAAATAGATTCACATGAGAGAGAGAGAGAGAGAGCGAGAGAGAGGGAGAGTTATAGAAAATGGCGCATTTGTTTAGACCATAGATTTCTACGTAACTATATATAAAGGTATTTTTCTATTAATATATTTTTATCACATGTATATTAATATAATATATTGTATTTTTAAATAATGAATTAACATTTTAACTTGATTATTATAACGAAATGAAAATTCTGGGAAATACCGAAGAATACGGTTATCACTGTGACTGTATTTCCAAGTAGTTTTCATTCGATCCGACAGATAGCAGCATTGTATTGTCTATGTGCAGAAATTTTCGCATAATATTAAATATTTATTATTTTATATACACATGTGTGTGTGTGTGTGTGTTTGTGTGTAAGTATGCGATTTATTTATTACATATATATACATATATATATATATTTATATTTCTTACAAATTTCTATGTGTAAAATCATATAAGTAGTTCAAATGTACTAGGGTGGGTTGAAAAGTTCTGAGCCTGAACAAAAAAAAAACATTTATTTATAGGTAAAAAAAATAAAAATTGATTTGACTGAAAATAAAATAGTATCCTATGTTAGGCTCAAAAATTTTTCAATTAACTCACGTATGTAATATAATAATATATAATGTAATTGATTTTTTAGGATCTTATACGAATGTATAACATTGCAGCTTGAACTAATTAATAATATTGTTTACGTTATCATGAAAACTCGTTAACAATTCATATGATGGACAAAAGAATACCAAAGTAGGATCCTCGTGATCAACTTGTATGTTTATTATTTCGACGAATCGACGATTTGACAATTTTGTCATGGCTTTGAAGAAAGTCTGAGTGAATTTGTCTTTTAATTCAACGGGTGTCATAGCTTGGGTTGATAATATTCGAGGTAATTGGATGAAAAAACTTGACGTTAAGTATTCTTCGAGTAGGAGGGATATAACGGAATGTGTGTCTTATGAAAAACATTAAAGTTATATTTTAATAATAATTAAGTATCACAGATTACGTGATTACCCCAATGTTAAATGAAATTATTGAATTTCTAATCGCGAAATATATTATAAAAAATAATCGTAAAATCGATTTTTTCAATTTCTTGACTTAACCCACTGTCGTAATTACATGTTTATATATATATATATACCTTCTTCAGCTTCATAAGAAATACTCGTGTGTTCCGGTGCAAAAGTAACTTCGGGTTTATCTTCTTCCTCTTTCGTCAGGTGGTTCGAGTCTTGCGTTTTTTCCTTGCTCGATTTATCTTCTGAAAAATATGCGCTCGCATTGTTATTTATTTTCTCTCGTCTTGTCTCGTAAAGGTTACGCAAAGAAGTAGTTGATAAGATTTATCGAAGGTACGAACGAAAGAAACACGAAGCAAACGTTCGTTATTTAATAGAATATTGTCTCATTCACATTATTTGTTTATTTCAGCACCTTGCACGTATCGATAGAGAAAATATTTTCGTTGTTCTCGTTTATCGTTCTTCCCTTTATCAATATTACATCACTGTAATTGATAAAACCTTGAGTTAATTCCAACGCAGAATTAGCGACAATGTCAGGATTTTCTGGTTGTCCAGCTTCGGCCACGGTTACAACGATTGCTTTTGGTTCAGCAGGATTTTCATTCGATGATCCATCATCCGTGCTCATAATGTTCACGAAATAATCGATAAATATCACCGGACAGAGATTTGAAATAATTTTTATTTTATTTTACAAATAAATCACTCGAAATTATTATTTCAAAAATATACTATTCGCGTGATAAAACACATTGAAATGTTTTATAAAATAAAAAGAAAACAAATACCTTAAAAAATGATACCCCACAACATGAACTTATAATTTTGTGATAAGAAAAAAAGTTAGAAATTACGTATACAATAAATCAATCTGAAATTAACGTTTCCAATCGAACGATAATAATCGATCAAAATTTTTCCAATCGTGAAACAGTAAATACGAGTTAGAAATAAAGAAAAAAATAGAAATAACAAAATCAAATTCCTCCTTCTCTCTCACATATTGTAAAAAAAAAAAACTTCTCAAAACCAACACGATTTAATATTTTTTTATTCTGTTTAACAAAGAAACAGGTATGGTGGGGGGGGGTTAAAGAAGAAAGAGGCTCGTGAAAAAATCTCAAAGAGAGAGAGAGAGAGAGAGAGAGACTAAAGGGATACGAAGTCGCGAAATAAAAGTGACTGAGAGAGAGAGAGAGAGCAATAGAGGGTGAGAGAAAGAGAAAGAGGTGGCAGACCGCATCGAGGGTGGCAGAAACTCGCGTGTTTCGCGAAAAAGAAAAGCGCGGAAGTTCGGCGCGTGTCTCGGCGTAACAGGTGGTTAAACTGCTGTAAAGCAGCAGAGAGTGAGAGAGAGAGAGAGAGAGAGAGAAAGAGAGAGAGAGAGGCTGAGGGGGTGTAGAAGGGTTGGAACGAGAGAGGGAGGCTGGCTTAGAGAGAAGGGGGAAGAGGGTTGAAAAGGGTCGGACTTCGCGAGCGAGTGAGACCTCGAAACGCGATTCTACTTTCTCTCTCACTCTCTCTCTTTCTCTATTTCTCATTCTCATTCTCTCTTTCTAAATATCTATCGCAATTTTCTTTCTTTACTTCCTATACCTATATATATATATATATGTGTGTGTGTGTGTATATATATATGTGCGTGTTCAAGTTAGGTATATGTAACACGCACGCTTGAATAAATTACTCGAATATCGTGCCAGCAAAGATACATACTTAATTAATTGCCATAATACAAATGTCTGTGCTGTTCAAGTTTTCTTTCAGTTGAAAGACAGATGCATGAGAGCATATAAAAATGCATACACACATACACAAACATATATATATATAAACGATTTTTCTTAAAGTTAACAACCCTATGTTTAATACGAATGGTAAATTTGACGTAGCAAATAGCGACTCTCGACGACGCTTTTTTTAAATACTATTTGGCTTGTTTAATCTTTACAAATCGTTTGTTTTTTTTTCTCGTGTTTATTCTTTTTTTTTTCTTGGTTTCTTTTTATCTCTTTTTTTTTGAGAGAAGGGGGAAGGAAATGAGAACCATTCGTTTGAAGTCGCATTTATCCCTCCCCCTCCTCCCTGGTACCTGTTTTCTTTTTCTTCTTACTCGATAACGATAATATTCCGAATTTATAATTTATTATCATCTCTCGTATCACATACTTTTCGAATATTTTACAATATGGATGACAGAAGGTGTCAACGTAAAAGAGAAAGAGAAATAAAGAGAGAGAGAGAGAGAGAGAGAGAAAGAAAAAAAAGAGAAATAAGAAGTAAATAAGACTTTCGAAAAGAACTTAAGTTTTAATGTTGTAAAAAGTTTATCGCGTTAAACGCACCAATTCTCTCTCTCTCTCTCTCTCTCTACCTCTTTCTGTCTCTCTCCCTCTCCCTCTCTCTCTCTCTCTCTCTCTTTCACACGAACTAACTTAAATCAGCTCAATTAAACGACGAGGTAGTTATCTCGTTTCTTATCTCTTGCTACTTCTTCTCCCACTCTCCTCGTTTCCTCCTTCAACCGCTGAAAAGTTTCATCAAAGTATATACCTGGTTGGCGATCACGTTTTCACGATGTTATCCTTATAACGACGTCAAGACGCGAGACAAATTTACGATTAATCCGTGATTAATCATCATCCCCCTCTCTCCCCCCCCCCTTCCTTTCCCGTTTTTATATAGGAAAATACTATTAAAATTATATCGAATAGATACTAGTAGATATTATCAGTAATAATAATATTAAATGCCGATGAAAAATAACACTTTTATCTTCCTTAATATATATATATATATATA